>NW_026126946.1:0-238012 GCF_943737965.1 Phodopus roborovskii | reverse complement strand
GCCCTGTCGAAAAACAATAACAACACAAAACAAAAATTCATCTAATAAGTAGTTGTTCAAGACTTTAAATGAAGCACTACTGATACAGAGAGGTTGGATCTCTGAGTTTAAGAACAGCAGGCTACAAAGAGAAAAACGATGTGTGTGTGTTTGTGTGTTTAATACTTTAAATTATGTATACATATGTAAATACATATGCAAGTACCCATGGAGATCAGGAGAAACCATATACTGCATTTACAGATGTTTTACAGATGTTTTAGAACACATGGGTTGGGGACTACAAGTAGAAATCCAGTCCTCTGGAATAGGAAGAGTCCTCTTAACCTAAACTATTATGCTAGTGAAACAAAGTCACTACTTACAGTAATTCTGCAGATTATTATTATTTTTAATTGTTCTTGTCATACTTTGCTGAAGTTTTAATGAAAGAACTGGATCCAAAAACTCAACCAACCTCCAGGAGTTTATTGGGATGGAGAATGAAGGAAGGAATAATTGTTAAACAATTGGGTGCAGGAATAGAAAGAGAGAGAAAACTGGCAGAAGGTGCTTGATTATAAAGAGGAAGGGAGCAGTTTAGAACCAGGCTCTGCCGTTGGGGCCATTGAAACTGGAGTTATGGGGTTCCATTGGCCCAGGTCCTCGTGGACTTTGCATGCATGAACTTTATGCAGTCACTTAATGAATGCATGGATTAGCCATCCCAAACTTTGAGAACCTTTGAGATGTCAGTGTAAAGTGGTCCATCTCTGAATGACATATCCAGGAGGGGGAAGAGGAAGGTCACTGCTTGGCAAGCAGACAAGATCGACTCCAGTGCATGGAAGGAACCTGAGCATTAGAGTGCCATGTGACCTGAAAAAGTTCCTTAAGAAGAAAACACAGGCCCTGGAGAGGACTTGTGTGGGATGATAGTCAGGTGCTGAGGAGGAAACACCAGGGCAGGAGTGAAAGAGTGTTTGGGAGCAGGAAGAGGGCCAAGTTGCCCACAACCCCTCGGGAGGTAGAGACGAATAATACAATTATTATTTTATTTCCTTTGTTAATTACAAAACATTGAAATCATAAAAAGTTACAAGGGGCACTAGCTGCTAATGAATGACACAGGCCTTTGCATTCCAGCTACCAGAGCCAGAGGGGAAATCTTTCTATTTAGGTAGTTATGATTTCCAGGACAGCCTGGGTTCACAGATAACCCAAGTCTGGAAAAGCAAACAAAAGAACCCTGCAGCAAATACGTTTTCATTTATACCTCAAAAGTGATAAAAAAAAAAATACCCCATGTGACCTAATTGTCTTCCTACACTACAAGCCTTGCCCTAAGGGAATTCTTTTACAATTTTTCCCAGGGGAAAACTTGTTTGCAATATGTCTTTCATGTACAACAATTTGGGGATGGGCTTTTCTCTTTTCTGACTGGTGATTTCTTTTCTCCAGCAAGGAGTATTTGTGGTGCACAGTGTTATTAAACTTTAATAAACAACACTCAAGGTGGTTTTTTCAGCTTGTTGGGTGTATTCACACCCTCAGAGGCAGCATTTGTGTGTGTGTGAGTGTCTTTGTATATTTGTGTATGTTTTATTTGTAGACCAGAGACAACTTTTGGAGCCTGATTCTGCCACCATAAATCTCGACATTTATCTCAGGTCCCTCTAGGCATTGCCATTGAAACAATTTTATCCCCATTACCTTTTCAAAACTACGTAAGATTGCATCTTGATATTTGTTGAGTTCATTATTTAATAACTTTTTAATACAAATATTTGCTTTCCTTATGTGAATTTTGCATACAATGCATGTGACTGCTTGCAGCGGCCATAAAAGTGCACTGGATTACAATGCAGCTGGAGTTATACAAGTTTATAAGCCACTAGGCATGGATACTGGGAAGTAAACACACGTATTTGACAATAGCAGTAAATGCATTTTGCCTCTGATCTAGCTCTACTGCTCCTAATTTAAATTTTTAATTGAAAGATATTTTCTTGTGTAGTTTAATTACATGTGTAGTTTTTTTTTTGTGATCAAGCACGCCGTAACATGTGTTATCATAGAGATTTTAAAAGGAAACACTAAGGAGTTGGTACTAGCTACTTGGGACAGTGGAAGTTAAATTCAGCTTGTTCAATTTAGTATAAAGTGCCACTTCCCAATGATATACCTCAATAACTATTAATTTTAAATTTTAGTTTTGGTTTAAATACAGAATATTGGTTTCCATCGTGGAATCTTTATATACTTGTGATTATGTGCTTTCCTTATTTGTCTTCTTCCCACACAACTCTCCCATTTGACCCTCCCCATCTCTAGCTGAGTACATTTCTTGTAGCATTTAGTTCTAAAAAATGTATTTTCTACTCTTTACAAGAAACCTTCTTGAGTGTTTTTCGTATCTACCAATATTGGGTTCAAACAAAAATTAATTAAAAGAAATTGGGAAGAACAATTCATATTCAAAGGAAAACACAAATATGACATGTTAATTCTTAATATTGATGTCCCAAACACATGATCAGGAAATGTACCCAAGAGGAATAGACAGGAAGATACTATTGAATCATGGTTCAAATTAACAAACTAGAAATAAAGTAAAAAAATTATTGAATGAAAAATATATTTGATTTTTGTGAGAAAATGAACCATACAGACAAAACATTATCAAAACTAAGGAACAGACAGGATATAACAATTAATAAAATCAAAATTTAAAGGGAGTTGTGAGCCAACTTATGGAAGTGAATGATGTTTTATCAGCTCATTATTTGATTATTTGGTTATAGAAAACAATGATTATGTCATTCATGACATCTGGAATTTAGTGCCACGTATTGGGGTCAGAAGTACGACACATCATCTAATTACATAAATTATTGAAATTGACAATTCATAATAATACCCAAGCTAAGGTAAATATTTGTATAATTATGTAAACCAATAATCCTCCTTTCTATGAAGAGACCTGTAAAGCTCCCTCTTGTGGAGATAATGTGCAATATCATCACATTTTGTGATTAATTGTTTAATTTGATGATGATGACATCTTTCATGACTGGAGTCTGGCCATGCTTCACAGCAAGTTAAATGCTACATAGCCTCTTTATTGTGACAGGTATCTATTACTGACTTATTTAATTATTTAAATGATTTAAGCGACAGACAATGATATCATCGATCCCGATTAGGGTGCAAATATCTGTCAGGGACAAGGCTTAGAAGTTTGCAGATATGGACACAGCAGTTGCTGAATGACCTATGCATCACCTAGAATAATAGGGATCTGGTGATGGAGTCCAGAAGATTCAAGGGTGACCTCCAAGAAGTATAGGGACTTCACCAAGGCAGGCATGGTGGTCTGGGTGTTTGACTCCTGCTCTTCCTCCACATCTTCACATTGGGTGTGATCTATGATTAGAAGAAGTAGTGGCACAAGGAGGTCGGCACCATCAGTGAGAACTCGCCAAAGGATGATAACGCAAGAACACGAAAGAAATGCTCTCTCTCAGCTCTGCTGGCGGTGCCCCCTACTGCAGACATCTTGTCAGATGATAGCAACATTTTAGCTACTACTGCTACGCCAGGTATGGGCATATCAGCACAGGTCCTGCTGCACCACAACAGAGATTAATGTGCTGGTGATGATGTTAATCAGGCAAGACAGTATGATTATCTGATTTTTAACTTATGGAATTTTAAAAATCCGTGATGACAGCATAATTTATCATGTCTGCCATGTCTGCCCATGAATTGATGATACAAAGAGTTCACCTACTTTTATATTTAAAGATGTAACTATTAAATTATTTCATTATAAAATCTGTGAAACATGAAATTTGGTGCTGCCGTGTTTCATTCAACTGTGACAGAAGATCTATCTATCTGATTATTTCATTACTCAAATCTGTCTTTTTCTACTCCAGGAAGAGTGGAGTCTGGATCCAACTTGATGGTGTTAATTGTTTCTTGTGATTTCATTATTTATTTATTTAAATTAATATTGATATCATTTTGTTATCTCTCTATGGGTGAATTATGAGAAATTATCTCATTAATCATTCAATTTTGGTTCAAATATATGATTAAAAACTCAATGATCTCTTCAGTTTTGGAGCTTGTAGGAGTCAGGTATAAAACATCATCGACTTCTTAATTATTATTCACTGAATTATGAAAATATATCCTTATTTATTCAGTGATCACTGGAGTTTTGAGTCTCCTTTTAGGAGTCAATCATGCCATACCATCACATCATCTAATACTACATTTAGTTATTTAACTGTAAAATTAGGAAATTAAATAAAAATTCATCCTTTAAGACATATTTAAAATAAGGATGATGTTATGGACCATAAGTCCATTTGGATTCAGATTTTGGGAGTTAATGATGTAACATCATCACAGTACCTGATTAGCTATTTAATAGATCATTGCATCAGCCATAGATTTAGACTTTGTTGCAATCTTGTCAGAGTTAATATAAAATGCCAACTAATTAATTATCAATTTAATTTTTTAAATAAATCATTATTCCAGGAAGGGATCAGTCTGACTTCTCCATGTGGGACTTAAGTATGTACCACCATGTCATTATTCATTTACTTTAATTATATATTAATTGTTTAAATCGAAGAGGGTGTTGTCCTTCATGACTGGAGTCTGGCAATTCCTACCTTGGAGATAATCATGTGGCATTATTTAATTATCTAATTATTACTTCCTTGAAAATCACTGGAGCTTGGTATTGATCACAGGAGAAATCCATCAACACAACGTCTCAGTTCTGAACATCTGTGCCCCTATACAAAGTCACCCACATATGTAAAAGAAACACTACTAAAATTCAAAGCTCATATAAAACCTCACACACTTATAGTGCCAGACTTCAATACACCACTCTCAACACTAGACAGGACCACAAATCAGAAACTCAACAAAAGGAACAAAAGAACTAACATAATATATGGCTCAACTGGGGTTAACAGACATCTATAGAACATTCCATCCAAACACAAAAGAATATACCTTCTTCTCTGCTCCATATGGAACCTTCTCTAAAATCGACCACATACTAGGTGTCATAACAATCCTCAACAGATACAAGAGAATAGGAATACCCTGTATCTTATTGGACCACCATGCTTTAAAATTGGAATTCAACAACAACACAAATAGCAGAAAACCTGCAAACTCATGGAAACTGAACAATGTCAATTGCACCACTCCTGGGTAAAAGAAGAAATAAAGAAAGAAATTAAGGACTTTCTAATATTCAATGAGAATGAAGACACAACATCCCCAAACTTATGGGACACCTTGAATGCAGTGCTATGAGGGAGTTCATTGCACTAAGTGCCCATATGAAGAAAACAGAGGATAGTCACAGAGAATTAACAGCCCAACTGAAAACCTTAGAACAGAGAGAAGCGAATTCACCACGCAGGAGTAGACGCCAGTAAATAATCAACTTGAGGGCTGAAATCAACAAAATAGAAACCAGGAAAACAATACAAAAATCAATGCAACAAAGAGTTGGTTTTTTTGAGAAAATCAACAAGATAGACAAACCTTTATCCAAACTAACGAAAAAGCAGAGACAGAACATGCAAATTAACAAAATCAGAAATGAAATGGGGAACATAAAAACAGACACACAGACATTTTTCAGGTCATACTTTGAAAACCTGTATTCCACAAAAATTGAAAATTCAAGGGAAATGGATGTTTCTGGATAACCATCACTTACCATAATTAAATCAAGAACAGACAAACAACTTAAATAAATCGCAATGAAATAGAAGCAGTCATCAAAAGCCTTTCAACAAAAAAAAAAAAAAAAAAAAAAAAAAAAAAGTCCAGGGCCAGATGGATTCAGTGCAGAATTCTACCAGACATTCAAGGAAGAACTAATACCACTAGCTTCTCAAACTGTTCCACAAAATAGAAACAGAAGGTTCATTGCAAAACTCTTTTTATGTGGCCACAATAACCTTGGTACCCAAGCCTCAAAAAGACACAACTAAGAAAGATAACTACAGACCAATAACACTGATGAATAGCAATGCAAAAATACTCTATAAAATTCTGGCAAACCGAATTCAAGAATACATCTGAGAAATCATCCACCATGATCAAGTAGGCTTCATCCCTGGAATGCAAGCATGGTTTAACATACAAAAATCTATCAACATGATCCACCATATAAACAAACAGAAAAAAGAAAAAACCATATCAATATCTCCCTAGATGCTGAAAAGCCTTCGACAAGATTCAACAACCTTTCATGATAAAGGTCTTGGAGAGGTCAGGGATAACAGGAACACACCTAAACATAATAAGAGCAATATACAGCAAACCAACTGCCAACATCAAACTGAATGGAGAGAAACTTAAGCCAATTCCTCTAAAATCAGGAACAAGTCAAGGCAGCCCTCTCTCTCCATATGACTTCAATTTCGTACTAGAAGTTTTAGCTAATGCTATAAGATAACAAAAGGATATCAATGGGATCCAAATTGGAAAGGAAGGAATCAAACTGCCTCTATTTGCAGATGACATGATAGTTTACATAAGCGACCCAATAAACTCTACCATGGAACTCCTACAGCTGATAAACACCTTCAGCAAACTAGCATAATACAAGATAAACTCAAAAAAAAATCAATAGCCCTATTTTTTCAGACAACAAAGAAAGAAATCAGAGAAACCTCACCATTTAAAATAGCCACAAGCAGCATAAAGTTTCTTGGTTTAACACTTACCAAACAAGTAAAAGACCTATATAACAGGAACTTTATGGCTCTAAAGAAAGAAATTAAAGAAGATACCAGAAAATGGAAAGATCTCCCATGCTCTTGGATAGATAGGATAAACATAGTAAAAATGGCAATGTTGCCAAAAGCAATCTACAGATTCAATGGAATCACCATTAAAATCCCACCACAATTCTTCACCGACCTTGAAAGGATAATAATCAACATAATATGGAAAAACAAAAAACCCAGGATAGCCAAAACAACCCTTTACAATAAAAGAATGTCAGGAGGCATCACCCTTCCTGACTTTAAGCTCTACTACAGAGCTGTAGTTCTGAAAACAGCATGTTATTGGCCTAAAAATAGAAAGGTCGACCAATGGAATCGAATTGTAAATCATGATATTAACCCACATACCTATGAACACCAGATTTTCGACAAAACAGCTAAAATTATACAGTGGGATGAAGACAGCATCTTCAACAAATGGTGCTACCACAATTGGATGAGGGTGTATAGAAGACTGCAGATAGACCCATGTCTGTCGCCATGCAAAAATTTAAATCCAAATGGATCAAAGACCTCAACATCAATCCAGCCACACTGAACCTCTTAGAATAGAAAGTAGGAGGTACCCTTGAACAAATTGGTATAGGAGACCGCTTCCTGAATATAACTCCAGGGGCAGAGACACTGGGAGAAACAACTAATAAATGGGACCTCTTCATACTTAGAAGCTTCTGTAAGGCAAAGGACACAGTGGACAAGACCAAATGGTAGCCCAAGGACTGGGAACAGATTTTCATCAATCCTACATCTGACAAAGGTCTGATCTCCAAAATATACAAAGAACTCAAGATACTCGTCAACACAACACCAAAGAACCCTATTAAAAATGGGGTACAGAACTGAAGAAAGAATTCTCAGTAGAGGAAATCAAGAAGGCTGAAAGACAATTAAGAAAATGCTCCACATCCTTAGCTATCGGGGAAATGCAAATCAAAACAACTTTGAGATACCATCTTACTCCTGCGAGAATGGCTAAAATTAGAAACACCAATGATGACTCATGTTGGAGAGGATGTGAAGAAAGGGGAACACTCCTCCACTGCTGGTGGGAGTGCAAACTCATACAGCCATTTTGGAGATCAGCATGGCGGTTCCTCAGGAAAATGGGAATTAGTTTGCCACAGGACCCAGCAATGCCCCTCTTAGGCATATACCTAAAGGGTTCACATCCATGCAACAAAGCCATCTGTTCAACTATGTTCATAGCAGCACTATTGGTAATAGCAAGAACCTAGATGCATGTCAATTGAAAAATGGATAATGAAGATGTGGCACATCTACACAATGGAATACTCCTCTGCAGAAAAAAAAATGGTATCTTGAAATTCGCAGGCAAGTAGATGGCACTTGAAGAAACCATCCTGAATGAGGTATCCCAATCACAATAAGAGGAACACAGTATGTACTCACTGATATATGGAATTTAGACTTAGATCAAAGCATCACCAGGCTATAATTCACACCACCAGAGGAACTAGGATACAAGGTGTTTTATAAGAGTTTCATATAAAATCTGTCACAGAACTACGAAGGGACAAGTCTCCCAGAGCTCTGGGGAATTGGGGGGGGGGGTGGTACCAAATGTAGAAAGAAGAAGAATATGAGTGGGAGGAAAGGAAAACATGTGCAACCAGGAAGATTGAGCCTGGTTAGGAATAGAAGACAGGAGAGAGAGAGAGAGAGAGAGAGAGAGAGAGAGAGAGGGACATAAAAGGGGAGCCAATATTGGTTTAAAGATAAATTTGAACACAAAGAAAAGAATGGTCTAGAGAACTACAAGACTGCTGCCAACTAACAATTTGAGCTTCCGTGGAAAGGCTACCATAAATGCCCTTTCCAAAGAGTGAGATCAACAATTAACTTATCCATGGAGCTCTCAACTAATGCCTGTTGGAAACAAAATAAAACACCCATACATAAACACTGAGTCGAAGTTGAACCCCAATGCAGATGGAGTGGACAAGACCAGGTGGCAGAAACAAATACCAACAGCTTACCTGAACAAGGAGTAGCTAACAGGCCACCAGACTGATAGCTAGGAAGCCAGCACGGGACTGACTCAGGTCCCCCTGAATATGGGTCTCAGCCAGAAGACTGAGCAGTCTAAGGGACCTCAGAAAGTGGAGCCAGGATGTATCCCTGGTGCACAAAAGGACTTTGCGAACACATCCTCTATGGTGGGATAACTGCCTAAATCTAAAGACAGGTGAGAAGCCCTAGTCCCAACTTCACATGACCTGTCAGATCTACATGACCCGTACTGGATGGCATTCCCCTACATATGGAATTGGGGTGGGGGGATAGGAGGGGAATGTGGTTAAAGTGCATGTGAGAGGGCAGAGAGGGTAAATGGAAGGGAAGGAGGAAGGGAGGAAGGGAGGGAGGGATGGAAAGGGAACTGGGATCGACACAAAAAATAATAAATTAAATTAAAAAAAATGCTTTGACTCCAAAATTTAAGTTGAAGGACAAGTTACTGGGGAAAGGATTTCTATTTTTGATTCCACAGAAAATGAAAAGCTGTGGATTCTTTCCAGACTACTGTGGTTTGATCAAGCCAGACTGCCTGAAACAGAGCACCAGGTGATCCTACATTCAAAACAGCTGGACATGGCAGCCTCACAGACTACAGCCAGGATTTCTGCATCTTCTTAGAATCCCCCATGACAGCGCCTCTTACCAGTAGGAAGTAGTTTGGAAAGAACGATGCCCAAATTCCCAAATATTGTCTATAAATGTTTGATTTCATTGTTTGGAGAGCAACAGACTTCAACTAATGCCACCTGAATCAACATAAGAGCTTTCCTTATAAACATTCTTCTAACAGGATGAAAATGCATCTGTTGTAGCGTTAATATGACATCCCATGGAGATCACTTCACCGACAGAGGAGATCTACAAAAACAAATACATCTAACATAACATGTATCCATCTTGGAAAATACACAGGACCCAACCTAGATATATTTTGCATTTCATATATTCTATCCTTCTTAAATGTATTTTAAGTTCAATCTCCATTTTAGATATTGAACAATTTCAGTAGAGACTGGACACTACATGTCTAGCTCTAAGGAAGATGGGAGGATTACACAGCAAATGCTTTCCTAGTACTGTTTCTTAAGGACATCAGATACCTGAAACTGAGGGACCTGCTTCACATTTAGGATCCTGAGTTGAAGTTGTTGGGAAATGTAGAAGGTAGAAAATATAAAAAAAAAGAAAAGAAAAGAAAAGAAAGAAAGAAAAGAAAACAGAAAAAAAAAAAAAAGCTGGAATGGGGAGAAGTTTCCCGAATGCCAAGTAAGGTTCTTAAGGAGAATAGACTCTTGTACACTCCTTCCAGGCATGAAAGGAAGCAAAGGAGAGACTTCTGTATAGTCAGTAGAAACTTATTCAATGGGACAAACTCAGGAGAACCCCAGTAAAACAATGCAGCACAAGGGGAACACAGGGTATATCATAATTATTGCTGACTAAGGCCACAGTGGCCTTGGGATTGAGAAACATAGCTCTATGTAGTTTAAAGCTACAGACCTCAAGCAACCTGTCCACAAAGGCTTTGTTCCAAACAATTACCAGCTCTCCCCAGCAAATACCTGATTTTAGACAAGGTTCTTTGTTTTATTGTCAATATACTAAGCCATTAGGAAAAGCTCCCAAAGTCTAAGCCCCAGGCTGTTACTATCTCTCCCAAGAATGTTCCTCATCTCTGCCTGAGAACCTAAATGAAAGCTGTGCTTTATCAGGCTACTCATATATCATTGGTTTACTTTTTAAAATCTAGTGTCTTATTGCCTACCTGGTAGAACTATGCTTTTCTGGAGTGAAAAACTGCAACTATATGGCATACTAGGCCTTAACGTTGCTTGCTGACCTTTAAAATCTCTGTGAGCATCTTGTTATGGGACAGTTTTTTGATATCAGTAAGGGACTAGATGCTGTTTTAAAACAGGAGTTGCTTCTTTGTAATGGTTTGGAGTCAAAGGTCTGGAAAATCATGGTGAACAAATATGTATCTAGGATTCAAAATTCAAACAGGACTGGTCAGCATACACTTATATTTGTGTGTTTTAGAGGCAGTCCTACCTCAGTTAAATTCTACTTTGTGAGACATATTATCTCCAAAGCATTTGTAAATCCTTTGTGTTACAAATTCTACTCCTGTACATCACTGCTCAATAGTGAAGTGCTACCCTTACATGAGAGATGCCTTTTACAACCTACAGAAAATTAACAATAAATGGATCTTACACATAAAATTAAAATGCAAAGTGCTGAACTTCTAAAAGGTACTTAACTAAAAGGCCTCTGGAAGTTTGTTGCCATGCTTTCAATGGGTGCACCAAAAGTATGTAGAAGTTGACTAAACAGATGTTTCTATACAAACTTCCCTGCTTCCAGGGCTCATAGCTGATACAGCTCACAGAACAGATATTTAGAGGCCTGCCTCTCCCTTCTGGGAATTTTATGGACTGTATGACAACTCAGGGGAAAGGTAGTCTGGCTCGAGTTTCCCACCCAAAACCAGGGAATACCCTCCACACTGGATCCAATACGTCATCATCTGCAATTACCCATCTGAGGACAGCAGACTTTCTACTCACCATGCTGTGGTTTTCCAAATTGCCCTTCCTTAAAGGACAGTACACAAAACCACTGGCTCCAGTTTCTCTTCAATCCCAGGCCAGAAGTGCCCTGCACTTCTTCTGACAGGTAGGTCACCTAGGGGCCTGAATGGCTAGTAAGGCCTGAGTGATAGGAATACCTCCCAAATGGTTGCAAAGTACTCATTACAATGGTTTCTGATTGCCTTCTACCCCAGTCAATGACTTTTCTACATAAGCAGAAATGTGCATTTCTATAGCACTTGTCCTATACATGACCCCTGCTATCTTCCTGCAGTCCACAGGCATTTTCCTTTCTTCCTCCTAAACAAAGTGTGGCTAACTAACTATACTTCCTTAAGTGGGTTGAGTTATTCTTGGTGAACATGTTGGAAAGGAGCTCAGAATATTTATTTACTACACAGAGATTTAGAGATACAAAATGTGATATTTGGTATTTGTTTGACACTGAATTTATGTGAACTAAAGTTGCTTTTCCTGGTTGTCACAGGAACTTCAGACAATGAGGAAGGAAAAGCAGGGACCAGGTCTCAAAAAAATATAATAGACATATCTCCTATCGGAAAGCTGGGTAATGGATCCATGGATGTAGAGTTTTATCCCTGAGAGCAAATACTTGGCAAAGGAATAATAATAATAAGAGTAGTCTTCATGGAAAATTGAATATTTAGACATGAACTGAACTAGGAAGTATTTATTTGTGAGCAATATTGCTAGCCAATACATATTCAGTGATCAGATAAAAAAGAAAACACAAAAAAAAAACAGCTGCATTAATTAAAGTTCTCTACATTAAAAGGAACGTTGGAAGAATCTCACCTATATGTAGAAAGTGTTTTTATTAAAATGTCTAGCAAGCTGTGATATAGATATTCCACCAATGGTTGCCTACCAATGGGAATCTGAAGAGTACCACAGTCCTTTAATTTATTGGGATGGATTTCAAACAACTAGGCTCAAATGGTAGTAAAGGAATAAACTTGGTACCCAGAGCTAGGATAAGCAGCCAAAGAGGGAGAGCTTCCTCCTTCAATACCCCTTTATATGTGCAGGCTATGACCAGAAGGTGGATGTGATTTGTTTTCTTTTTTGTCATCAAAACACAGTTTATCTGTGTAGGCCTGAAACTCATTCTGTGGGTCTGGCTGTCCTCAACCGCAGAAAAATCAGGCAGCCTCCTTTTTCCTGGGATTAAACATGTGCACTGCCACCAAGGAGTTGAAGGTAGATCTCATCATCTATTTGCATACAAGGTTTCTGTGTGGTGTTGGTAGTCCTGGAATTTATTCTGCCACTTTGATCTTTCTCAACCCCTATATGGGAATCCATTCCAACTTGTCATGAGTTCAAAGTGCTCCAATAATTCCTATTGTCTTTAATACATTATCTTTCCTGCTATATGCCTCTGGGGCCTTGATGATGAGTGTCTCCTATCTAAATAACAGTTGATTTGGGACTAGACAGGTTTACACAAACCCTGAAGAAAGGGAGTAAGTGCAGCTATTGGGAGCCTGAAAGCAGATATTATGTACAGTTATGGAGTGCCTTTAGCATTAGGGGAAGCAAATTCTGTTTTCCCTTTATACATATAAATAGAAGTCCCCTTCCACTGCCCCACCTTTGTTTGACTGCTTAAGTCAGGTGCATGAATGAAATGGAGCATTCAGTATTGATTGAATCTGTCTGCCTTACATCATAATATATATTTGTCTTCCTTTCATCAATGATAGATAGTCTTCCACTTGTCCAAACTCACTGATTCAGAAATGGACATGGTACTGAGCTGGTGTTTCCGATTACAGTCCTACAAATTCCTGTCCACAACACTTTGCTCCACAGGTGCTGGAGAATTTTGTTTGATCTGCATCTTAAAAATGCTGTAACTCACTCAGGCACCATCAGTAACCCTGTGGCACATGACATTACTCCACAACATAGCTTATTGTGCTGTGGATATGAATATAAGTAATTAGAACTTCAAATTCCACGCATCTTCATGTCCTCACTATTTACCATGGGTACTTCAAATTGAAGTACTGCCTTCAAAGTGGATTATGCAAAGATGCGATAAAATACCATGGCGAAGAAATTTTTACCAAAAAAGAAACACAACAAATTCTGTTGTATGTATGTGTCTGTAAATTGATTACCACTTTTTAGACCATGACATTTGTGTGGAGATCATAAGTCAAATTTGTGGGGTCCACTTTTAGCCTATGACCAGGGCAACTGTAGACTCATAAATTCTCATTTTCCAGGGAGTCACATTGTAGAAAAAGTCTTGAGTCTTTCAAATGTAAATGTCTCTATGAAAGAAACATTGACTTCTTATATGACCACCTTATAGCAGAAATAGGAACTGAGTGAGTGTTTTAGAGATGGGGAAAATTCCATATTTAGCTTTGTTATTTTGTTTTGCATATATTTGCATTCTAAGTCTATTAAGACCCTTGGTATAGATTATTTACTGTTTTCTTTTTTGTTTTCATAAGTGCTCAAACTGAATAAATATGCTTTAAATTTTCATTAATTTTACTTTTGTATAGTATTACTGTGACTTCCTGTTTTAAATAGAACATTATAGATTAGTCTGTCCTAGGACATGAGAGATATCTGTCCCCCTTGAATTCAGAGTGCTGGCATTGTAGTTTGGCTTGTCAACAGAGAAGTTAGTTCATTAGCTTGGCTCACTTATGATGAATGACTGAGCCTGGTTGTTAGTGTAGACAAACAACAGGCTCTGGTCCTAACTCCAGTAACAGAAGAAGGTACCCAACAAATGCAGATTTTCTGCCTCAAAGTCCATTGTCTTCCAAATATGGGAAATATCATTTTTCCTTATCATTTAGTCTGTTAAAACTCACCAAATGCCTCGGAAGAGTTCTGTCTATTACTGCTAATAGTGACAGCCAGGTTCACAGAGTTAAGAGGTTTTGTATACAGTTAAGTGTAATTCTTAATGTTATTTATCCTGTCATTCTAATGTAAGTAAACTTGAAGCCATGAAGCCAGTCATGGTGGCAGATGCCTTTAGTGATGATTCATAGAGATTGGTGTTAAGAATTTCAGGATTTTATAGTCACCCAAGATGAAAGTGGTCCCTGGGGTATGGTGTTAATAACACAGTCAAAGTTAGTCTGTGACTGCTTCAGGACAGTGTCCATAAACTTACCCAAAGCTCTGGCTCTTCAGGGACATGGCACCAGCAAATGTTAGCTAATATACTGACCCCACCTTATTTATTTTTCTAACTTTTAATGAATTCTTTTAAAATAGAATCAACATTATTTTACATATCCATCTTTGCTCCCTCTCCCTCTCATGTCTGCACCAACCCCCAAAGTAATTTTGGGCAGGGACAAGGCCCACCACATGTGTCTAGGCTGAGTGAGTATATGTCCATGGGGAATGGGCTCCTAAAGTCTTTCATACATCAGGGATACATCCTCATTCCACTGTCAGAGGTCCCGAAGACTTACCAGGCCTTCTAAATGAGATGCACTTTCAGGGGTTTTAGGTCAGTCATATTATGTTTACCCAAATATCAGACTAGGGTGCATCAGCTCCAAATTGTTTTGCTTAGGTGATTCTGTGGGTATCTCGAACTTGGACTTGACCCCTGTACTTATCACTCCTCCCTCTCTGCAACTGGATTCCAGGAGTTCCACTTAGTGCTTATCTGAGTATGTTTGCTTCTGTTTCTGTCAACTACTGGATGAAGGCTCTTGAATGTCCTATAAAGTAGATATCAATCTAATTATAGGGAAGGGCATTTAAGGTAGCCTCTCCACTATTGCTTATATTCTTATTTTGGGTCATCCTTGTAGATCTCTGAAAATTTTCCTAGTGCCAGATTTCTCTTACCACATATTATATCTCCATCTAATATGGTATCGCTTTTGTTGATCTCCTCTATTGTTTCCAAAACTCAGTCTACTTGATGCCTCTTCTTCTCCTCTCCCATTCTTTTTGTCCTGACTCTCCCTCCCCTCACCCAATGCTCCCAATTTTCTCAGGAGACCTTGTCCCTTTCCATTACTCTGGGGACACAATGGCATGCCATTCAAGGGTGAAGTCTGAAGTGAGGTGAATCCAGGGTAGCCCCCCCTTGACACCCTGAGTGCAGGGCTTGGAACAATGCTACCAAATACTGCCAGGACTTGAAACATCCTCTCTCCAACTGCAGCTTAATGTTAAGACTGAAGGTTTACACAACCTGCTTTGTCCATCTCTCAAGGAACAGATGCCGAGGTTCTACAGGATGGCACCTAACAGAAATCTTGTAAACCACACCTCCTGATAAAAGTGATCCCACCAACTCCTGAATCCTTCCTCTCCATATCATCCCTGGCAAGAAGGAAGAAGCCATACTTAAACCAATATCTGCATACCGAGGGAGCTGGGTTGTTGCGTGGGAACCCTAATGGCTTCTTTGTCTATACAAAGTTTTTAGAATGTTTGGTAGTCCTGATCCAAACCTGCCCTCAAGTTCTGTGTCTTTTCTGCTTATTTAGTCCTGTAACGCAGGCTTCGGTAGCCAATCAGAGCTTCAAGCATAGCCAACAATCATAGGGGAGGTTTTATCCCCAGTCTTATATGCTGTGCCTTTGGTACAGAGTATGAAACCAGAAGGTGGAGAAGCTTGGGTTGATGTCTCTTTTGCTCCCATTATCTCTCTTTCCTCTCCCTCTCTCTCTCCTCATGCTGTCTTTCTTTCTCTCTGTGTCTTTGTCTGTCTCTCTCTATCTCTCTTTCTCTCTCTTGGGATGCAGATTACATCAGAAGGGCTGACCAGTTTGTCACCTATCTTGGGTGTAGAGAACTTAGTAAGAACCATGCTCCACAAAAAAAGAAAAAAAAATTGGATTATTGAAATTAAAGAAAAGTATGATGGCTAAAATCTTCCCCAAATTGTTTGCATGATTTTGATTTCCTCTTTCATGAGCTCTTCCCTATCACTTCATATCAAGATGATAGAGAAAGGATAGAGACAGGGTTAGAGATATGGACGAGAAAAATTATGGAACGTTCATTGCCAGGACCTATGTCAGGGTTTTGACAAAATTATGTAGTTCCTGCTACAAGAATCTCTCAAGAGGCCAACATTCTTGGGAACGATTGTGAGCAAACACAAATCCATGCACTGACATTACATAATTAAAATTAAATCAAATCTTTAACCAAACATATTTTCACATGTGAATATACAATATTGTGAGCACTCATTCCTGTAACCCAGGTACTTACATGTTTAAAGTCTTAACAGTTTCCTACAATATGAATTACTTTATGTAATATGAAGCAAATGTGAAGAATTGGATTTAGAGAAATTAATCTTCTCAATGAGGCTTTTTATATTGTTAAAATAATGAGTGAAAGGGCCCCCATTGCAGGGCCTCTGCTAAAGAGACCTCAGCTGGAGAGTGATAGGTCCCAGCTAGATCTGCCTATCAGTGCAGAACCATCGAGAGTATCAGCCCAGTATTTGTCATCCATTGCCAGGCCTTGGCTAGAGTCCTCTAACGGATTTTCAGGTCCCTGCCTGAGAATTGCCTATCTCCATGGGACCACTCTGAGTTCCTGCAGGGTGGATCCTTGACCCCCAATTGTAGGGCCTCTGCCAAAGAGGCCTCGTCTGGAGAGTGTCAAGCCCAGGCTAGATCTGCCTATCAGCTTAAGGTACATCCTGGGTCCCAGCCTTCAATATCTTTCACTTGCATTTCCAGTCTTCTCCTGGAATCCGAACTTATAGCCCCATTGCCGGGCCCTGCCTTTTGAGAGACCTCCTAGAGAGCTTGGATCATACAGATCTACAGACATCAAACTTCTGACCCACCAAAAACCACCGGAGAAGAAGCTATGGGAAGATGGCAATACAATAAAACACCTAACAACAGAACGACAAGAATAACAGCACCAGAATCTATGGAATCTACACTAAATAGATCGGTATCAACAAAGCAGATGAAGTAGAAAAGAACAAATTAAAAATTACTGCCATAAAAAAATGATAGAGGCCCTCAAAGATGTGAGAAAATATCTTAATGAAATGGAAATAAAAATAAACAAAAAATGGAAAAACGGAACAAATTTCTTGAACAAAGTACAGAAAGCCAGAAAAAACAATTAAACAAGTGAAGGAAATGGATCAAGATTTTAAAACGGAAATGGAGACAATAAATAAAATGTAAACTAAAGAATGCTGGAAATAGAAAAACTGGGCAAATGATCAGAAACTACAGATGCAAAAATAACCAATAGAATTCAAGGGATGGAAGAGAGAATCTCAGGCACCGAAGATAAAGTAGAGGAAATAGATTCATCGACCAAAGAAAATCATAAATCCAACAAATCCTTAACACAAAACATCAAGGAAATGTGGAACACCGTGAAAAGGCCAATCCTAAGAATAATAGGCATAAAGAAAGGTGAGGAAGCCCAGCTCAAAGGTGCCAAAAACATATTCAACAAAATCATTGTGGAAAACTTTCCCAATCTGAAGAATGATATGCCCATGAAAGTACAATGAGCATACCAAACACCAAAAAAAGACTCCTCATCATATAATAATCAAAACATCTAACATACAAATAAAGAGCAGTGGAGGAAAAATTCCAGGTAACATATAAAGGCAGACCAATCAAAAATACACCTGACTACTACATGGAAAGCCTCAAGGCGAGGAGGTCCTGGACAGATGTTGTACAAGTACAAAGAGTACACAGATGCCAGCCCAGGTTACTATACCCAACAAATCTCTAAATCACTATAGATGGAGAAAACAAGATGTTTAATTACAAAGCCTGATTTTCCCAATACATATCTACAAATCCAGCCATACAGAAAAATTTGGAAGGAAAACTCCAACTCAAGGAAATTAACTATGCTCACAGAGATGTAGGCAACAGATAATCCACTTCTCCACAAATCAAGGGTAAAGCAGGACTAAGAAATTCACAATACCCCTGCCAACAACAAATCTAAAACAAACAAGCATTAACAATCCATGGTCCTTACTCTCACTCAAGATTAGTGGTGTTTACTTGCTTGTAAAAAGACACAGGCTAACAGAATGAATATGGAGACAGAATGCATCTCACTGCTGCATACAAGAAATACATCTAAGCTTCAAAGATAGACATTATCTCAGGCTACGAAAAGATCTTCCAATCAAATGGACCTAAGAAACAAGCTGGTGTGACTATCCTAAAATCTAACAAGTTAGACTTACAACCAAATTAATCAAAAGAGATGAAAACAGTCATTCTGTATCCATCACAGGAGAAATCCCTCAATACAAAGTCTCAATTCTGAACAACTATGATCCAAATACAAAGGCAACCACATACATAAAAGAAACACTACTAAAACTCAAACCTCACATAAAACCTCACTCACTTATATTGGGAGACTTCAACACACCACTGTCACCACTAGATAGGACCACCAGTCACAAACTTAACAAAGTAACAAAAGAATTAACAGAAGTTTTGTCTCAATTGAGTTTAACAGACATCTATAGAACGTTCCAATCAAACACAAAAGAATATAACTTCTTCTCTGCTCCACATGAAACCCTCTCTAAAATCGACCAAATATTAGGTAGCATAACAAACTCAACATATACAAGGGAAATGGAATAGTCCCCTGTATCTTATATGACCAGCATGCTTTAAAATTGGAAAACAACAACACAAATTGCAGAATATCTACAAACTCTTGGAAACTGAACAATGTTCAATTGCACCATACCTGTGTCAAAGAAGTAATAAAGAAATTAAGGACATCCTAAAATTAAAAAAGAATGAGGACACAACATACCTGAACTAATGGGATACCCTGAAAGCAGTGGTACCAGAGAAATTCATTGCACTATGGGCCCCTATGAAAAAAACAGAGGATAGTCACAACAGAAAATTAATACTCCAAATGAAAGCATTAGGACAAAAAGAAGCAAACTCATCCTGGAGGGGTAGACACCAGAAAATAATAAATTTGAGGGCTGAAATCAATAAAACAGAAACCAGGGAAACAATGCAAAAAATCAATATATCAAAGGGTTGATTTTACATAAAAATCAACAAGATAGATAAAACTTTATATAAACTAATGAAAAAGCACAGCGAGAACATGCCAATTCACAAAATCAAAAATGAAAATAGGGACATAACAATGGACACAGAGGAAATCCCGGAAATGTTCAGGTCATACTTTGACACACTGTGACCTTTGTATTTACAACAAATGTATGGTGATCAAGAACGTATACAATATTTGGGAAGGGATAAAGGGTAGATGCAGAGACAAAGGCAAAAACAAAAGCTGGAATATACAATCAACTTTTTATCAAAACACTAGAGGAAACTCAGCCAGGAAAACTGAGATCTTGACCAATGTTAACCAGCTACCCATCATGATAACTGTTTTGATCCTAAACAAAAAGAATTCACAACTCCCACAAAATTAATTCAGAAGAATGCTGGCTTTCTTTTGATTCTGACCCTCCAGGTACTGATATTTTTCCCAACAGAAATGACTCATGGTTTAGATCTCTCTCTAAAAATGGGGGTAATATCTTTCTATGCTTCTGCAAACTCTCACGGCTCTTTGTGGTTTAAGGGAAAACAAGCCCCATGATGCCCACACAAATATTAATACAGAAGAATGATTTAATTTCTGCTTCTGAACACATGTACAATGCCTGTCCACCCACTAAACACCATGCACACTTGAGGAAACTGCAAATAAGAATTTCCTTTTTCCCAGGAACTCAACTTTCCTGAAACATGCTATGGTAGCTAGTGAGTGTGGAAAGGTAAAAGAGCTGTGAGCATGTATTGTTGAAAGATGATTCTAATGAACAATTTCCACTGGTTTATAAACTGTGTGTGACACATAAAGACAAATCTGAATGTGGAATGCAATATTGTTAAATTCCATAAGGAAACTCTCTGTTTTTCCGTTGGATGTTCCCACACAAAAATTAATACAGAAGAATGATTTAATTTCTGCTTCCGACCACATGTATAATGCCACGGCATGTGGAAACTGCCCTGTCATCCCACTAAACACCATGCACCCTTGAGAAAACAGCAGATAAGAAATTCCTTTTTTCCTAGGAACTCAACTTTCCTGAAACATGCTCTGGTAGCTATTGAGTGTGGAAAGTTAAAAGAGCTGTGATCATGTATTGCTAAAAGATGATTCCAATGAACTATTCCCACTCTACTTCCAAGAAAGAGATCCCCCACAAATTTTATAAAGAAAACACTTAATTGGATTGGCTCACAGTGTCACAAATTGAGTCCATTTTAATCATAGAAGGGAGCATGATTTGAAGAACAATATGTTGCTAGCTACATCTTGATATGCAGGCCTCAGTAAGACATCTTATATACTTGCCCATATCCAAAGCATAGGAAACCCCAAAACCCATGACCAGTGATAGTCTTCTTTTCAAAATGCCAAAGTCACTGCAACAAAGCTCCTCCTTCTACTACTGCCATTCCCTATGAGATTACAGGTGCAATCACATTCAAACCATCACAAGGCACCAATCACGGCCATTTTTTATGATGGATACAGCAACTGATATCCACCCTGTTTCTCCTTGCACTGCATGCAATAAACTATTCTTTCTATTATGGTCTGAAGGCAGCATCCATGCTCCACATGCAAATCCTTTTGCTGTAAGTGCAATGGACAGTCAACTTCATGACACATATTGACAATTTTAAAACACTGGGGTCATACTTTTTTATCTTGTTGTCATTGAGATCATTTGTGATGAAGAGGTGGTTTATATTTTAAAACAATGTGCAGTGTTACAGATTAATGAGTTCTGTTTATTAAATATCTCCTTAAAAGTAATTGATATTCTCAAATTAGGTGTTTAAGATGCTTGGTCCAAAAAGAAAAAATCCTTCTACCTTCTGAGGGTATACAGTCGCTTAATTTAATGAGGTGCATTTAAGATGAAAGAATACATTGCCCTGGAAAGCAACATACTGGGATCAAAGCAACCATTGTCAATGAGAAAGCATGTTTCAGAAAATTAATTCTAAAATGCTGGGAGTAAAGCAGTTCTAGAATTTGCCTTTCCAGTGAGAAATAACTCCATAGACTAAAGAGGTTAAAAAAAAAAAAAAAAAAAGAAAACTAAAAAAAAAAAAAAATCTCTATAATGATAGCATGCAAACTCCATAGACTAAAGAGGTTAAAAAAAAAAGGGAAGAAAAAAAAATCTCTGTAATGATATCATGCAATCATCTCTCACTAATGTTCAAAGAAGAGAAAGCCTACAACAGATAATTTTTTTTTGAGACAGGGTTTCTCGGTTTCCCTGTGCTATAGCCTTAGTTGTAGTGGGGCTAGCTCTACAGAGCACACTAGTCTCAAACTCACAGAAATCTGCCTGCATGTGCCATCTGAGGGCTGGGATTAAAGGCATTCATCATCACTGTCAGGCTCCTAAATCATATTTTGCATTCCACAATTGCTACCACTTTTAAGTTCTTCCAGTGTCAGATGCCAGCTGACAAATTGAAGAATTTAAATAGGGTCAGAAAATTGCAAGTCAGGCCAGTAAGGCCATGGAAGTTTTCAACAGAAAAGATAGTATCATAATGATTTCATAGTACACCAAGTGACATGAAACAGCATGTCACACTTTAATGACAGGTTCTGACACAGATGTGCCAGAAGATGAGGAAGATAGGAAAGGCAGAACAAAGAGAAGATATAACCTCGGGCAGAGAGGTCTTGCTTAACTTATGTCTTATTCTATGTAAACTTCTTATGAAGAATTGCCACCTCTTTACTATTTCCAAGAGGAAATGGGAGGAAAGGGGAGAACACTAGAAAGTCAGTAGGAGTAAGAGTTGTGTTCTCAGGATCTGAAATAACACCTACACAAAGGCCCTGGCCCTAGACAACTGCATTCCCTCATTAGCATCTTCCTTGTTTTATAGGAGGAGCTCTATTTTATTCTGCATATCTCAGGGCATGATGGAAAAGTCCAAAGGCAAATCCACCTGGTTGTTACTATGATTTTCTCTAGAAAACTGTCCCTTTCTGGCACAACAGGCCCTAAGGTTCACTGTGACCAAGCAATGTCCCCTGAGTAGCTTCTAAAAGTGTTGTTTTGTCAAAAGGAGATGGGCCTGGGGGATCTTTGTGAATGAGGGGTTTCTCCTTTGTCATGGTTTGGAGCCAAATATCCTGGACAATCCTAGAGATCAAATCTATATTTTAGCACCCTAACCTCGAACAGTCCTTATTAGTACACTACTTATCTTTGGGCTATTTTATAGGCAGCACTCCCTCAGCAAAATTCTATTTTGTGGGTCTCACTATCCCTACAAATAGGAAAGTATTTCATATGAACAATTCTACTCTTCCACATCACAGTTAAGTATTGGAGTGCAATCAACACAAGCATGCCATTGTATGGACATGTTCAGTGTCCCAAGACTATAATATCACTCTCAGGAGTCAGAGGTATGTCCATCTCTATGAGTTTGGGACTAGACTGCTATACAGAGCAACTTTCATGTCATGCTCAAATGCTATACATAGAAAAAATTTGTTGCCTTCCTGGAACCAGGATGTATCCCTGGAGCATGAAAGGACTTTGGGAGCATATTTCAAATGCAGAGATACTCCATTAGCCTAGAGGCAGGAGGGAGGGCATAGTCCCAACTCCAAATGACTTGAGAGATTTTTTACTCCTCCTGGGAGGCATCACCCTCCCTGTGGAGGGGGGCAGGAATAGGATGGGAGCCGAATTGCGAGGCATGGGAGAGAGGGACTTGGAACTGTGATCAATATGTAAAATAAGAAAAAATAATAAATATGTAACAATAAAAGGAAAAAGCTATATCAAAAAATCAAAAATAAATAAATATAAGTATGTACAGAAATAAACAAAATGTCTTTTACAGGATACACACAAATAACTAAACTTGAATCTTGTACCTAAATGTTAAATGTTTACTGCAGAATTTGAAGAAGACTCTGGAGGAGTTAGACCTTTCCAGGTTTGGCTACTTGCCTTCCTGTGCACCAAAAGAACTCTGGTGCTGACTATCAATGTCTTTCTACACAAAGCTCTCTGATGGAAATGAAATGCTTTCCACTATGTGAAATATTCGTACTCCAACACACGGGTATGGGGAGTTGCTAAGACCATATGGTACCTTACAGAACACAGAATGTGGCCAAAGTTTCCCACCAAGCAACCTGGAGGGCCCAACACAACAACTCCCCAGGCTTCCCCATCCTATCCTCCCCATCTGAGAATCCATCCCCTCACTCACCATGTTGTGGATTCTGTGCTCATCCATGGTCCACTCACAATTTACTACAGTAGCACTCCCAGAACAGAAATCAATACACTGGCACTTGTTCTGCTTAAAACGAAGCCCAAAGCAAGAATAAAAGCCTACAATGTGGCTACAGGAAGTGTCCTGCAATGCCTGTGAGTGGCAGGTTGTCCTGGTTTTGCTGACTGGTTGGTTAAGCTTGAACATGAAGAGCACTTCCTCAAGGGTGAAAGTGAGCTTAAAGACACATCACAGGGTTCCTTGGCTCTGGCTTCAAGACTGAGATGTTGTAGACACCTGTAGAGACACAAATCTCAATGTCACTCACCCCTGTCTAAAATAGACAACCACATTGTCTTCCAGTAGTGTGTAGATCATCATCTCCCTCCTCCACACAATGTGCAGATGTTGCAGATACAATTACACAATGCAGACTGGAATGATTAACTTATTCAACAAAGGGTAGGTTGCTCAGATTATTAAAAACTTTAGAGAGATTTTAGAGCATATGGCACAGCAGTTGTTTGTTCTGTGGCTTCTGTCTAAGGTCAGGGGAACTGGGTGTACATTTTATATAATAGTCACAGACACTTCAGAAAACCAAGAAAGAAGGAAGGAGCCATATCACAAAGAAATTGATATATCTTTCTCCTGTCAGATGCTTGGGTGATAGCTCTAATGCATTTGGGAGTTTTATTCCTGAAATTCTTGTGAAATGAATAATAATAAAAGGTGTTGTCTTCATGGTAATTTGAATACTCTGGGAGAATTCGTCTGGGAAGATTACTTCTACAAGCATTGTGATGACCTGGCACAGCTTCCTCAGTGTACAGGTGAGAAAATATACAATATTCTCTTCTTGAACAGGATTGTGTTCAGGTTTCTAAATCAGTGGAGCTATCATCCTGCCTTGAGATTGGAGAAAGACTTATTTTCTTCTTTGAGGTCTGGTTCCTGTTTTCTTTTCTTTTGTTTTTCTGTTATTTTTTTCCTATTTGTCTGCAGCCCAGTGACAACCATGAAATAAGTGGTTTCAGTTCATCTGACCTCAGTGGGAAAGTACAGAACATGTATCTCCTTTTCTGTGCTGAAATCTCTCGCTAGTAGTTAGGACAAGGAATAATCACATCATGTGATTGTGTAGTGGGCTGTGCAAGCTAGCTAGCTACCTTGTTTTCAGGAGAAAGGAGTGAGTGCAGGAAGAGAGCAGTGTTTGCTATTGGAGTCAAGACCAGTGCAGTAGAAATGCATATGTCTGCTGACCTAGAAAAGGTATTTTCTGGGTTGGAACTCCAGGTCAGGTATCATTGGGCTGTGTCTTTAAAGACAATGCATTCTTATAGAAGGTGCTCTTGTCACTCAGTAATCACTAATCAACCATACCCTCCTCATGACCTGTCAATCATAAATGGTACAGGGACCTTCCTATTGCCAGATTCAGGCTTTTATCTGAGGGAGAACTGGCACATTTTTTGTGTGTGTGCTGTTCTTCTATTACTGCTACAGGAAGTTGATTGTATAGGTTGGAAGAGTCAGTCATTAATCCATGGTGAGTGATGGGCTGCTGTCCCCAGGATGGAAGAGTACATTGTGCAGTATATGAGCCATGTGGTGGGTCCTGCTAACATCTGAGTGGGAACATGAAGACAGATTTTCCTTCCTGTGGGTTTTCATCAGATCCATGAAACTCCCTGGAATCAATGATAGGACTCTGACTAAAACTTTGTGGGTTGAATCTCTTCAGGGTATTGAGAGCAGGGAGCCCTGTGTAGAAACATCTTTTCAGTGGACTTCAATTAGCTTTTTGTGCATCCATGGAAAGACTGCAGTGCTTGGAGACATTTAACAATTTATATTTTACTATATGTGAAATGATGGAAAAATTAAATATTAGGGCTTATGGCAAGAATGGAAAAATACAAAGGACAAGAATCTCTCCTAGTAGATAAGTTCCTGACGTCAGAATACAGAGCCCACATGCTAGCTATTTTCAGGAGATAAAGAAAAAAAAAAAAAAAAAAAAACAAAACCAAGTCCCAAACCTTGCAGGTGTGCTAATCAATGGTGATGCCCTTGAAATCAAACTTTGTACTCTATGAAATACTGTAACCTTGAAAATCCTATGAACTGAGACTAGTGTTATCAAGCCTCCCTTTCACTTTTGTTACTAGGTGCATTTATCTTCCAGTATAGTAAAGCCCTAGCATGATTGGTTCTTCTCAATTCAAAACTTTTGTTTTTGCATTTGGAAATAACTTCACTGAACATTGAGGAAACCCAGGAGGTACAAAGTTTGTGGGTTCATGACGGATTTCCTCCAGCCACCCAAGACACCCTGTTCTCTTGAATGTCTGTCTGTCTGTCTGAATTTTTTTTCTGGCTCAGCAGTGGATATCTCAATCTGTACACAGGTCAATAGCACCTCAGTGGATACACTAAAGGGATGAAACCTGGAGAATTTTGTGTACAACTCAAATTCTTATCTAGGCATGGATACATCGGAGGTTTTGACTAACGAGCTATCTGAGTGTGAAGACTTGGTCAAGGACTGAGTCATCCTAATGGAGAGGCCACCTCCCATATGTAAAATATTTGACATTATAGACCCTCCTGTGGAAATGGGAGTCAGGTCATCTGAATCTGAGAGGAGCTATTGTATGTAAGTCTGTGTGTTGGGCCCTCTGTCTCTGATATTTATTTACGTGATGTATTTTTTCATTGTCTCTCCCCTATGGATGCTACCTCAGACAAAAACTAAGATAGGGCTGACTTCTTCCTTTTTCTGTGTAAAAACATAAATTATTTTGCCTCATCAACTCCTAGGCCAGGCTGGGAAATTTTGGGAGTGGCTGTGAACTCAGGAGACCTGTCTTTCCATGTGGGACCATGACTAATTTCCAGCTGCCTGGTCTCTGACACGAACCACTGGCCCTCTACTTGAGTTCTTGGTGCCTCTCAGAGATCTGCCTATCTCTGAAGGACCACTTTGAATTCCTGCTGGCTGGATCAGTGACATGGATCTCAGGGCCTCTGCTAAAGAGGCCTATGCTGGAGAGTGCAAATTCCAAGCTATCTGAGCAGAAAGGTAATGTTAAAAGATATAGAGGTTCAAAGAAAAGTAGTAAATAGGTCAGAGGAAGATGTAAACTGATTGCTGTGGGCTCTCATATCTACAAATATAAATTCAAGACTAGTAATAAGAGTTAAAAATTTTGCCCAGACCAGGTTAACTGTTTAAAAGTTCCATTTATTTCTCCGAAGAAAAATATATGTACTTGTCGAAATGATCTGTGTTTCTTGTTGGAAACCTGTTTATTGCAAGAATAGAGCTAAAGCAAAACTGCTTTAAACATTTTGCTGTCTGATGCTAACAGCCCCCAGCTCAAAATTTATCTCTGAGCATTGGTCAATAAATTCAGATTATCCAAAAATTAGATGTCCTTTTAATGTAGATGACATTAATACTGTTTTATGTCTAAAGCTGTTAAAAATTGAAACTACTTAAACTGTTACAATTAGTAACACTGGAAATTAACATAAACTTAACAGTCACCAAGGTAATAACAGGTTTAAAGACATGAAGGGTGTTTAAATTTGATATTAAAAAAAAGAAATTACAGGATGTTTAATTGTTTTATAAGACAGTTTTTAAATGTTTAAATTCAGAAAGTTACATTGTATTTGTGCTTCTATTACATTGTTAATGTTTGTAGTTAAATCAAAGGGCTAAAATTTAAAATCACAGCCATATACTGTATATACAAGCCATGGCCATTCTGGCTCTTGCCCTGGACATTCTAGCACTGGCCTTTCTGGCTCTGGCTTTTCTTGCCCTGACCCTGGTCGTTCAGGTCCTGGGTTCTGGTACAAGACTTTATGGCCCTGGTTTTGCCGTTCTGGCCCTGGTCTTTCTGGTCTTTGCCCTTGGATTTCTGGCCCTGGTCGTTCTGGACTTAGCCCTGGCTGATCTGGACTTAGCCCTGGCGGATCTGGCCCAGGCCATGGCTCTGGCCTGGCCCTGGGCCTGGCCTGGCCCTGGCTCTGGCTGTTCTGTCCTTGGCCCTCGCACTGGCCCTGGCCATGTACCTGACCCTGGATGTTCTGACACTTACCCAGGTCGTTCTGGCTCTTGCCGTACTGGCCCTGGCCTTTCTGGGCCTAGCCCTGGTCGTACAAGCCATGGCCATTCTGGGCCTTGCCCTGGACATTCTAGCACTGGCCTTTCTGGCTCTGGATTTCTTGCCCTGACCCTGGTCGTTCATGTCCTGGGTTCTTGTACAGGACTTTCTGGCCCTGGTCATTGCCGTTCTGGCCATGGCCTTTCTGGCCTTTGCCGTTGAATTTGTGGCCCAGGCTGATCTGGACTTAGCCTGGCTAATGCCCTGGCCCTGGCCCTGGCCTTGGTCCTGGGCCTGGCCGTGGCCCTGGCTCTGGCTGCTCTGTCCTGGGCCCTCACACTGGCCCTGGCTGTTCTGTACTTCCCTCTCACACTTGTCCTGGCCATGTTCCTGACCCTGGCCATTCTGACCCTTACCCAGGTCATTCTGGCTCTTGCCGTACTGGCCCTGGCTGTTCTGGGTCTGGCCTGGTCATACAAGCCATGGCCATTCTGGCACTTGCCCTGGACATTCTAGCACTGGCCTTTCTGGCTCTGACTTTTCTTGCCCTGAACCTGGTCGTTCAGGTCCTGGGTTCTGGTACAGGAATTTCTGGCTCTGGCCCTAGTCATTCTGGCCCTGGCCTTTCTGGCCTTTGCCCTTGGATTTCTGGCCCTGGCCATTCTGGAATTATCCCTGGCTGATCTGGACTTAGCCCTGGCTGATTTGGCCCTGGCCCTGGCCCTGGCCCTTTCCTTTCCTGCTCTGGCCCAAGCACTTGCTCTGGAACTGGGTCTGGTTGTTCTATCCTTGAACTTGGCCGGTCTGTCCCTTGCCCTGGCCTTTCTGTCCCTTGCTGTTCTGTCCTTGCCTTGAACGATCTGGCCATGGTAGTTATGGCCCTGCACGTTTTGGCCCTGGCCATGGCAATTCTGGACATGGCCGTTCTGTGACTGGCCGTTCTGACACTGGCTTGAACGAACTGGCCCTGGTAGTTATTGCCTTGGCCATTCTGGCCCTGGCTTTTCTCACCCTGGTTCTGTCACTGGCCATTCTGTCACTGGCCCTGAACCTGGCCCTGGACCTGGCCCTGTCCTTTGCCCTGTCACTGGCCCTGTCCCTGGCTGTTCTGTCCCTGGCACTGGCCTTGGCCCTGCCCCTGGCCCTGGCACTGGCCCTGCACCTGGCACTGGCCCTGGCCCTGCACCTGGCCCTTGCCCTCATGCTGCACCTGGCCCTGGCCCTGCAAATGGACCTGGCCCTGGCCATGAACCTGGCCCTAGCCCTGGACCTACACCGGGCCCTGGCACTGGCCCTGCAACTGGCCCTGGCCCGGGCCCTGCAACTGGCCCAGGCCCTGCACCTGGCCCTCGCCCTGGGCCTGGCCCTGGCCCTGGGCCTGCACCTGGCCCTGGCCCTGGCGCTGCACCTGGCCCTGGCCCTGGCCATGCAACTGGACCTGGCCCTGGCCCTGCACCTGGACCTGCCCTAGCCCTACACCTGGCCCTGGCTCTGGCCCTCTACCTGGCCATGGCCCTGCACCTGGCCCTGGCCCTGCACTTGGCCATGAACCTGGCCCGGTACCTGGCATGGCAATAGCCCTGCACCTGGCCTTGGCCCTGGCCTTGCCCTGCACCTGGCCCTGGCCCTACAACTGGCCCTGGCCTTGGCCCTGCACCTGGCCCTGGCCCTCCACCTAGCCCTGGCATTGGCCCTGCACCTGGCCCTGGACCTGGCCCTGGACCTGGCCCTGCACCTATGACTGGCCCTGCACCTGGCCCTGGCCCTGGCCCTGACCCTGCACCTGACCTTTGCCCTGGCCCTGCACCTGCCCCTTCACCTGGCCCTGGCCCTGCACCTGGCCCTGAACCTGGCCCTGGCCCTTCACCTGGCCCTAGCCCTGCACCTGGACCTGGCACTGGCCCTGCACCTGGCCCTGGCCCTCCACCTAGCCCTGGCATTGGCCCTGCACCTGGCCCTGGACCTGGCCCTGGACCTGGCCCTACACCATGCTGGCCCTGCACCTGGCCCTGGACCTGACCCTGCACCTGACCTTCGCCCTGGCCCTGCACCTGGCCGTGAAACTGGCCCTGGCCCTTCACCTGGCCCTGGCCCTGCACCTGGCCCTGGCACTGGCCCTAGACCTGCACCTGGCCCTGGCCCTGGCCCTGCACCTGGCCCTGCACCTGGCCCTGCACCTGGCCCTGACCCTGCACCTGGCCCTGGCCCTGGCCTGGCCCTGGCCCTGGCCCTGGCCCTGGCCCTGGCCTGGCCCTGCACCTGGCCCTGGCCTGGCCCTGGCCGCTGGACCTGGCCCTGGCTTTGCCCTGGCCCTGGCCTTGGCCCTGCCTGCCCTGACCCTGGCCCTCCACCTAGCTCTGGCCCTGGCCCTGCACCTGGCCCTACACCTGGCCCTGCACCTGGCCTGGCCCTGCCCTGGCCCTGCCCCTGGCCTGTACCTGGCCTTGGCCCTGACCTTGGCCCTGCACCTGGCCCTGGCCCTGGCCCTGGCCTTGGCCCTGCACCTGGCCCTGGCCCTGGCCCTCCACCTAGCCCTGGCCTTGGCCCTGCACCTGGCCCTGGACCTGGCCCTGCACCTGGGCCTGGCCCTGCACCTGGCCCTGGCCCTGACCCTGCCCCTGACCTTTGCCCTGGCCCTGGCCCTGCACCTGGCCCTGGCCCTGGCCCTACACCTGGCCCTGGCTCTGGCCCTCTCACCTGGCCATGGCCCTCACCTAGCCCTGGCCCTGCACTTGGCCTGGAACCTGGCCCTGGTACCTGGCCCTGGCACCTAGCCCTGCACCTGGCCTTGGCCCTGGCCTTGCCCTGCACCTGGCCCTGGCCCTACAACTGGCCCTGGCCTTGGCCCTGCACCTGGCCCTGGCCCTGGCCCTCCACCTAGCCCTGGCATTGGCCCTGCACCTGGCCCTGGACCTGGCCCTGGACCTGGCCCTGCACCTATGACTGGCCCTGCACCTGGCCCTGGCCCTGGCCCTGACCCTGCACCTGACCTTTGCCCTGGCCCTGCACCTGCCCCTTCACCTGGCCCTGGCCCTGCACCTGGCCCTGAACCTGGCCCTGGCCCTTCACCTGGCCCTAGCCCTGCACCTGGCCTAGCACTGGCCCTGCACCTGGTCCTGGCCCTCACCTGGCCCTGGCCTTGGCCCTGCACCTGGCCCTGGACCTGGCCCTGGCCCTGGCCCTGCTGCCCTGCACCTGGCCCTGGCCCTGACCCTGCACCTGACCTCCCCTGGCCCTGCACCTGGCCCTGACTGGCCCTGGCCCTCACCTGGCCCTGGCCCTGCCCCTGGCCCTGGCCCTGGCCCTAGACCTGGCCCTGCCCCTGGCCCTGGCCTGGCCCTGACCTGGCCCTGGCCTTGGCCCTGCACCTGGCCCTGCGACCTGGCCCTGGCCTTCACCTGGCCCTGTGGCCCTGCACCTGGCCCTGGCCTGGCCCTCACCTGGCTCCCTGGCCCTGGCCTTGGCCCTGCACCTGGCCCTGGCCCTGGCCCTGGCCTTGGCCCTGCACCTGGCCCTGGCCCTGGCCCTGCACCTGGCCCTGGCCTGTACCTGGCCCTGCACCTGGCCCTGGCCCTGGCCCTGCACCTGGCCATGTACCTGGCCCTGGCCCTGACCTTGGCCCTGCACCTGGCACTGGCCCTGGCCCTGCACCTGGCCCTGGCCCTGCACCTGCCCTGCACCTGGCCCTGACTCTGCACCTGGCCCTGTCCATGTCCCTGCACCTGGCCCTGGACCTGGTGCTGCACCTGACCCTGGCCCTGCAACTGGCCCTGGCCCAGCACCTGGCCCTGGTCCTGCACCTGGCCCTGCCCTGCACCTGGCCCTGGCCCTGCACCTGGCCCTGGCCCTACCTGGCCCTGGCCGTAGCCCAGCACCTAGCCCTGGCATTGGCCCTGCACCTAGCCCTGGACCTGTCCCTGCCCTGCACCTGGCCCTGGCCCTCCACCTAGCCCTGGCATTGGCCCTGCACCTGGCCCTGGACCTGCCTGCACCTGGCCCTGGCCCTGGACTGGCCCTGCACCTGGCTACCTGGCCCTGCATCTGGCCCTGCCCCCCCTGGCCATGACCCTTCACCTGACCTTGGCCCTGGCCTGCAACTGGCTCTGGCCCTGCAAATGGCCCTGGCCCTGCATCTGGCCCTGCACCTGCCCAGGCCCTGCACCTGGCCCTGACCCTGGCCCTGGCCCTGCACCTGGCCCTGCACCTGGCCCTGCACCTGGCCCTGACCCTGACCTGGCCCTTCACCTGGCCCTGCACCTAGCCCTGGACCTGCACCTGACCCTGGCCTGCACCTGTCCCTGGACCTGTCCCTGTCCCTGCAGCTGGCCCTGTCAATGGCCCTGCACCTGGCCCTGGCCTTGACTGGCACCTGCCCTGGCCCTGGCCCTGCACCTGGCCCTGGCCCTCCACCCAGCCCTGGCATTGGCCCTACACCTGGCCTTGGACCTGGCCCTGGACCTGGCCCTGCACCTGGCACTGGCCCTGCACCTGGCCCTGACCCTGCACCTGACCTTGGCCCTGGCCCTGCACCTAGCCCTGGCCCTGCACCTGGCCCTGCACCTGGCCCTGGCCCTGCCCATGGCCCTGCACCTGGCCCTGCACCTGGCCCTGGCCCTGGCCTGCACCTGGCCCTGCACCTGGCCCTGCCCCTGCATGGCCCTGCCCTGGCCCTGGACCTGGCCCTGGCCCTGACCTGGCCCTGGCCTGTCCCTGCACCTGGTCCTGGCCCTGCACTTGGCCATGACCCTGGCCCAGTACCTGGCATGGCAATAGCCCTGCACCTGGCCTTGGCCCTGGCCTGCCACCTGGCACTGGCCCTGGCCCTGGCCTTGGCCCTGCACCTGGCCCTGGCCCTGGCCCTGCACCTGGCCCTGGCCCTGGCCCTGCACCTGGCCCTCGCCCTGGCGCTGCACCTGGCCCTGGCCCTGCACCTGGCCCTAGCCATGGCCCTACACCTGGCCCTGGCCCTGCACCTGGCCCTAGCCATTGCCCTACACCTGGCCCTGGCCTTGCACCTGGCCTTGGCCCTGGCCCTGACCCTGGCCCTGGCCCTGCACCTGGCCCTGCACCTGGTAATGGCCAAAACGGCCAGGGCCAGGGCCTATATCAGGGCCAGGTGCAGTGCCAGGGCCAAGGACAGAACAGCCAGGGACAGGGCCAGTGAAAGGGCAAAGGCCAGGGCCAGGTCCAGGACCAGGTGCAGGGCCAGTGCCAGGGCCAGTTGCAGGGCCAGGTGCAGGGACAAGGCGGGGCCAGGTGCAGGGCCAGGGCCAGGGCGGGCCAGGGGCCAGGGCCGGGCCAGGGCCAGGTGCAGGGCCAGGGCCAGGGCCAGGTGCAGGGCCAGGGCCAGGGCCAGGTGCAGGGCCAGGGCAGGCCAGGGCAGGGCCCGGCCAGGTGCAGGGCCAGGTGCAGGGCCAGGCAGGGCCAGGTGCAGGGCCAGGTACAGGGCCAGGGCCAAGGTCAGGTGCAGGGTCAGGGCCAGGTGCAGGGCTAGTGCCAGGTACAGGGCCAGGTCCAGGGCCAGGTCCAAGGCCAGGTATAGGGCCAATGCCAGGGCTGGGTGGAGGGCCAGGGCCAGGTGCAGGGCCAGGGTGCCAGTCCAAGGCCAGGGCCAGGTGCAGGGCCACTGCCAGGGCCAGGTGCAGGGCCAGGGCCAGGGCCGGTGCAGGGCCAGTGCCATGTGCAGGGCCAGGTCCAGGGCCAGGGCCAGGTGCAGGGCCAAGGCCAGGGCCAGGGCCAGGTGCATGGCCAGGTGCAGGGCCAGGGCCAGGTCCAGGGCCAGGTGCAGGGCCAGGGCCAGGGCCAGGTGCAGGGCCAGGTGCAGGGCTGGTGCCAGGGCGGCCAGGTGCAGGTCGGGAGGCAGGCCAGGGCCAGGTGCAGGGCCAGGGCCAGGGCAGGGCCAGGGCCAGGCCAGGGCAGGGCCAGGCAGGTCCAGGGCCAGGTGCAGGGCCAGGGCCAGGGGCAGGGTCAGGTGCAGGCCAGGGCCAGGTGCAGGGCCAGGGCCAGGTGCAGGTCGAAGTCCAGAGCCAGGTGCAGGGCAGGGCCAGGTGCTGGGCCAGGCCAGGGCCAGGGCCAGGTGCAGGGCCAGGTGCAGGGCCAGGGTCATGGCCAGGGCCAGGTGCAGGGCCAGGGCCAGGTGCAGGACAGGGCCAGGTCCAGGGCCAGGTGCAGGGCCAGGGCCAGGTCAGGCCAGCCAGGTGAGGCCAGGGTCAGGGCCAGGGCCAGGTGCAGGGCCAGGTGCAGGGCCAGGGCCAGGGCCAGGGCCAGGGCCAGGTGCAGGGCCAGGGCCAGGGTCAGGGCCAGGGCCAGGGCCAGGTGCAGGGCCAGGCCAGGGCCAGGGCCAGGTGGGGCCAGGGCCGGGCCAGGTGCAGGGCCAGGGCCAGGGCCAGGGCCAGGCAGGGCAGGGCCAGGTGCAGGGCCAGGTGCAGGGCCAGGTGCAGGGGCCAGGTGCAGGGCCAGGTGCAGGGCCAGGTGCAGGGCCCAGGTGCAGGGCCAGGGCCAGGGCCAGGGCCAGGGCCAGGTGCAGGGCAGGGCCAGGTGCCAGGGCAAGTTTCACGGCCAGGTGCAGGGCCAGGGGAGGTCAGGTGCAGGGTCAGGTCCAGGGCCAGGTGCAGGGCCAGCCACAGGTGCAGGGCCAGGTTCAGGGCCAGGTCCAGGGCCAGGTGCAGGGCCAATGCAGCTAGGTGGAGGGCCAGGGCCAGGGCCAGGTGCAGGGCCAGTGCAGGCCAGGTCAGGGCTAGGGCCGGTCAGGGCCAGGGCCAGGTGAAGGGCCAGGGCCAGGTCAGGGCCAGGTGCAGGGCCAGGGGCCAGGTGAGGGGCAGGTTCAGGGCCAGGGCAAAGGCCAGGTGCAGGGGTCAGGGCCAGGGGCCAGGTGCAGGGCCAGTCATAGGTGCAGGGCCAGGTCCAGGCCAGGGCCAGGGCCAGGTGCAGGGCCAATGCCAGGGCCAGGTGGAGGGCCGGGCCAGGGCCAGGTGCAGGGCCAAGGCCAGGGCCAGGTGCAGTGCCAGGTGCAGGGCCAGGCAGGGCCAGGGCCAGGGCCAGGGCCAGGTGCAGGGCCAGGGCCAGATGCAGGGCCAGGTGCAGGGCCAGGTGCAGGGCCAATGCCAGGGCTAGGTGGAAGTCCAGGGTCAGGGCCAGGGCCATATGTGATATCTTCTAAAAATCCTGCATACACAATGAAAGTTCAGCATTTGAACATGTTACTACTCTGCTCTGCGATTAAACAAGGGATGAACCTGGGAGTTTCCCACAATCATGTGGGAGTCATCTGATAGTCAATTGTGTGGAGTATGGCAGACCATTTCATCCTCTGATTATGTTGTTATTTGATTATTAAAATAGGATATTAGATAATCCATGATCAGTGGATTGTGGTGACGCGATGTGGGAGGCAATTATTATAGACCATCTTATCAATTATGTAGTTAAAATATTTAAATTTATCACGACAGCATCGTTCATGAGCCTGGTTTGGAGCCACCTTAGGGAACTGGATGATGTTACATGAACTCATTATTTGATTATTAGATTATATAAAACAATGGTTATATCATCTGTTACACCTGGAATCTGGTGCCACAGATCATCTAATTACATAATTAATGACTTTAAATTGACATTCTGTTTTAATCCCCAAGATAATGTAAATATGTGTATAGTTATGTAACTAGCAATCATCCATTCCATGAAGAGACCTCTAATGCTCCCTCTTGTGGAGTTAATGTGCAATGTCATCACATTTTATGATTCATTGACTCAATTGATGATGATGATATCCTTTATGACTGGAGTCTGGCCATGCTTCCCTGCCAGTAAAATGCTACATCCCCCTATTTATTGTGACAGTTAGCTTTTATGAATTCTTTAATTCTTTAAATTATGTAAACGACAGACAGTGCCATCACCGATTACTGTTAGGGTGCAAATATCTGTCAGCGACAAGGTTAGGAAAGTTGTAGTCATGGGCAGAGCATTTTCGGAATGATCTATGAATCTCCCAGAGCAAGAGGGATGCTGCATGATTGAGTCCAGGAGGTGTCACGGTGCCCTCCGAGAAGTACAAGCACTTCACCAAGGCCGGCATGGTGGTCTGGGTGTTGACTACCTGCTCTTCCTCCACATCTTCACATCGGTTGTTATCTACCATGAGAGGAAGGAGTGGCACTAGGATGTCGGCACCATCACTGAGACCTGGCAAATGGATAATGACTCAGAACATGGAAGAACAACTCTCTCTCTCAGCTATGCTGGTGATGACCCTGCTGCAGCCATCTTTTCAGCTGTTATCAACATTGTGGCTACTACTGCTACGCCAGGATTGGGCCCATTATCTCACGTCCTGCTGCCCCTCAACAGAGATACAGGCGCTTGTGATGATGTTAGGACAACAGAATTCATCAGGCAAGACAGTATGATTATCTGACGATTAACTGATGTCATTTTAAAAATCGTTGATGACAGCATACATTTCCATATCTGACACTTCTGCCCAGGAAATGATGGTACAAAAAGAGGTCAATGGCTTACATATTTAAAGATGTAATTATTAAATTCTTTCATTATTTAATCTGTGATCCCTGAAGTTTGATGCCACCTTGTGTGACTCAAGTGTGACAGACCATCTAACTATCTGATTATTTCATTATTCAAATCTGTCTTTTTCTACTCCAGGAAGAGTGGAGTCTGGATCCACCTTGTTGGTGTTAAATTGTATCTTGTGTATTCTTTCTTTCTTTCTTTCTTTCTTTCTTTCTTTCTTTCTTTTCACAAGAGGAAGCTTTACAGGTCTCTTCATGGAATGGATGATTTTTGGATTACATAACTTTATAAATTTTTACCTTATCTTGGGTATTAACACAGACTGTCAATTTAAATACTTTAATTGTTTAATTAGATGATCTGTGGCAGCAGATTCCAGGTTTCATGGATGATATAATCATTGTCTTATATAGTTAAATAATCTAACAATGCGTTCATGTAAGATCATCCACTTCCCTAAGGTGGCTCCAAACCAGGCTTTTGAATGATGCTGTCATGATTAATTTAAATATTTTAACTAAAAAATTGATATTTAGATGGTCCATAATAATTGTTTCCCGCATCGTGGAATCCACTGATCATGGATTATCTAATATCCTATTTTAATAATCAAATAACAACATAATCAGATGATGAAATGGTCTGCCGTACTTGACACAATTGACTCTCATTGACTCCCACATGATTGTGGGAAACTCCCAGGTTCATCCCTTATTTAATCGGAGAGCAGAGTCATGAAATGTTTACATGCTGAAATGTCATTGTGTATGCAGGGTTTTTAGAAGATCCTGCATATTTCATGTTGGACGGCTGCCTCAAAAGAGATGGAGTGCAATCCAATAATCCCTAAGTCTACTCTAACAAAGGGATTATCACCATCCTGAAGGAAGTTAACAATGACAAACTCACCTTTTGATGAATAATTGTGAGTCTTATTATCTTTCTTTCCATAGTATTAATTCTTAGGTGAGAGAGAATTCATAAACAGAAGAAATTGAATGTTCTCTGATAATTAGGTAATCTAGAATTTCATGACCAGTAAAAGCTGTAGGCAAACTTCCAGAGATTTGGCTATGACTTGCTTAGGGGGAATCAAATGCTGTCATTGAAAGATTTAGGAGATAGTTATCTTGGGAGACTGTAATGTCCCATGATAACACTTACTTGAAGCTGCTCTCTGGTACTTGGCCCATGATAACAGAATACAGACTGCAAGCAGCGTTGCCAGGCAACATTTATGAACCAGTATTCTGTCATATTCTAGTGCCCCTCCCACATGCTAAAAGGAGCATACCTAAAGATGAAGAAACCCTACAGCCTCACTGAGTTTTTCACAAAAACAAGCAGGCTCTTTCTTTTGGGTTCTACATATTTACCCATCTCTCAAGCTACAACATGTCTATAATGCCATAAGCAGGAAAACGAAAGCATCATCATTCCCTTCATGTACAATGATGAGTATTTTAAACCGTTTTTCTATGCTTCAATTTTCTAATACTTAGAATGGATACAATACAAATAATTGACTCTACCATAAACCTTTTCTCTTTTTTGATAATAAAATAATCCCTCTTCATTCTCTGCCCTTTAGAGGAGTTTTATCCCATGGTTTCTCGGCATTGTTTAGGTTTGCATTGGTACAGAACAGCCAGGGCCAGGGCCCGGGCCAAGGAAAAAATAATGACAACAAGAATTTCTGCCAATAGATAAATCCCTGACTACAGAGTACAGAACCCACATCCTATTCTCAGGAGAAGAATTAAAAACAAAGAAAAAACACCAACCTTTCAGGTGTGCTCATCAATCTTGCCTAAACAAATGATGGATAATATTAACTTAGTTCCATGATGACCTTGTAAATAAATTTGTACTCTATCATCTGCCTGTATCTTGGAAACCTTGTTGACTGAGATTAGTGGTCTCAAATTTCCCTTTCTCTTTACCATGTTATAAACCCCTCACAATTTTAAGCTACTACCTTACTTTTCTGACAGAGTGAGGTCCCAGCTGGTTTGATTTTTACCAGTAAAAACCATTTGCTTTTGCAGCCAGGAGTCACTTCCTTGGAAGTTGAGGAAACCAGTAGGCATAATAGTAACAAGCTGCTCAAGGAGTCTTTATAGGCTATAGAACTCCAGGTGACAGCTATTTGAAAATCAAAACACTGTTGTGCCAGCGACATGCCTGTACTACTTCCTGCTTACTTTTGCAGTGTTTTCTTACCTGCAAGTAGGCTAAAATGCTAGACAATACCAACAAAAGGAAGTGGGATTCCGGAAATGGACCATTTATCAGAGGCATCAGTTTGTAGACACTGTTGAAGATTCACTTTGGTTGGGCTGGTTCAGAGTAAGTAGGGAGAGCACTATAGAGGAGCAGGCTGTAGTCAGCAACTGATACTCATCTGCCAGAAGCACAAATCGTCTGAGACATGTTTAAACTTGGAACAAAGGTTAAAATGTATATATTTAATTGGAACTCTTTGTTCCTTACCTTTGGTGATCAAGAAAGACAGCAAGACCAGGGAGAAAATTCCATCCTCAGGATAGCTGTATAAATCTGCAGTCCTTTTGACCTGTAAGAAGTGGATAAAAGCTTTATGACATTTGTTCCTCTGAAGCCTATATGAACTGTGTTATATAAAAGGACATAAAAGTTTTAGATATATTATCATCACCAATTTGTGCTGAAATCCAAATTGTACAAAAAGTAGGTTTTGGGTATCTATAAAACAGCAGGAATGTACTTATGCCTTTGAGTCCTAGCAAAATTTACAGATTTGGGGTAGAAGCTTTTTCTTCTGTCAAGAGCGATCCATGTATAGATTGGTCAGTGGTGCCTTAGGCCTAATGAAACATCCTTCATATTTACACTTCGATGACACCCAATAAAAATCATAAAACTTTGAGTTTGTGACTAAACAGCTGGGAGTCCCTGTTCTATTAGCTTATCGGAACTTGATTAATGTTAAGCTCTGAATTTTTATATTGTAAATTAATTTTTTATATCTTTAAGAAGTATATGTCTTGGGCTAGAGAGATGTGGCAGAGGTTAAGATTACTTGCTCCTCTTCTAGAAGTCCTGAGTTCAATCCCCAGCAACTACATTGTGGCTCACAAACATTTATAATGTGATGTGGTATCCTCTTTGGGTGTGCAGACATGTATGCAGGCAGAACACTGTAAGCATAATTAATAAATAAATGTTCAAAAAAGACATATATCTTTATATTTTTAAATTCTGATTTAGGAGCCATATCAAGGCTGCCTTTATTGCCAATCTCACAAACATTTGGTTAGCCAAGCCATCAATAGAATTAGAGATCTGAGAAGGATAAACTATATGTTACTTTTGAATCTATTAAAAAAATCACAGGGACCATTCCTTATATTCTTAGCCATATCCAATTTTCTATGACATTGAGGGGAGAAATTTTTCACCAAGTACATAATGTGAGAGGTGTTTTTTTTTTCCCTATGGAACCTGGAATTGGAAAAGTCTGAACTTATTTTGTCTAGGCAAAGTGCAGACAATTTTCCAGTACCCTGCAGGCTCTACAGAGTCCGAGCTGGGTCCTATCATGCTGCAGGCATTTTGTTTCAGCATCTTGCTCCCTGGTCAGTGTCATCACAATCCATGCTGCCCCACAATGTTCTTTAGAGACCTTTCTTTGGTCATTGTTAGGTTCTGTGATTCTTTGTCTGAAATTATTACAGTTTTTTAGTTAATATTTAAATGTCTTATTCTACAGATCTCTGTAGTATTAGAAGTCTTTCTAGGTAGATGTTAATAGACAACGTGGTTTTCATTTACTCGATTTAAGCTTAAACTTTTAGAATATGTATAGGAGACAGAGTGAGGTTTATTCCTGTTATTAATCATTAATACTTAGTTTGACTATAACCAAAAGTTAATCTATAAGGATGGCTGGTAACTTGTGTTTCTTAACATTTTATAATAGTTACCAGATTTTATAAAACTAGAACTTTGCATTGTCAGTTTTAGCTTTAAAAATACTGATTTTAATTTGAAACTCCTTTTAGGAAAACATAAAACAGCTATGTGATTCAGTTTATCTAAATAACTTATGCTTACCAAATTTAGCAAAAACAAGGATGGCTTGCCATCTGTATCATAAAAAATGAGCTTCTCAACTTTTGGTTAGTATATACAGTTTATGGCTATGATCTTAAATTTTAGCCCTTTAATTTAAGTACAAATATTAACAATGTAATAAAGCACAAATATAATGTAACCTTCTGAATTTAAACATATAAAAAACTGTTTGATAAAACAATTAAACATCCTGTACTGACTTCTTATAATATCAAATAATTTTAGCATCCTTTATGTCTTTAAACCCATTGTCTCCTTGGTGCCTTTTAAGTTTATGTCAATTTCCAGTGTTAATAATTCTAACTTTTTAACTAGATTCAATGTTTAACAGCTTTCGACATAAAACAGAATTAATTTCATCTACATTAAAAGGACATCTGATTTTCTGATAATCTGAATTTAATGACCAGTGCTCAGAGGTAAATTTTGAGTTGGGGGCTGTTATCATTAGACAGCAAAAATGTTTAAACCATTTTTTTTTTTGCTCTATTCTTGCAACAAATCGGTTTCTAACAGGAAACACTGATAGAACTTTTTAGCAAGTACATATATTTTTCTTGAGAGAAATAAACAGAACTTTTAAACCATTAACCTGGTATGGTCAAAAATTTTAACTCATATTACTAATCTTAAATTTATATTTGTAGATATGAGACCCCACAGCAAACAGTTTACATCTATCTCGACATTTGACGACTTTTCTTTGAACCTCCATAACTTTTTACATTACCTTTAGTCTCTCTCTGAGTTTCTCAGACATCCCTAGCATAGAAATGTCTCTCCTTTTCTCTTTTTCTTTTTTCTTATCAGTGACTCTTACCCAGATATGCATGCCTGAAGTGAAATCTTATTTATTTATTTAATTCCTGACTCCACCTTCTTACATTGGTGCTGTTCCCTGAGACTCTCTGCACCCTCTGCTTTATTAATTGTTGGCCCATTTATGGATTTTGAGGGTTACACCAGATCTTCTTTTATGTCATCTTTCAGTATTATAATTTTATTATTATCTCTTTTCCACTCTTCTGGATCTTGCCAATCCTTTTTCCTGTTCTAACTTTTATTGCCCAGAGAAATGGAATCATACTTGTAACACCTGAATTTCCTTCTGATGTTCTCTGTTCTGCTTTGGTGAGTTGCATTGACCTATAAATCTGCAGGCCACATGACGTGTCTACTAGACCACTGTTATCTTATTTTGTCTTCTTTGCTTCAGACTGATTGTAACAAGTCTGCACATAGCCATCACTTCTAAATACCATATATTTTGTTATTTTTATTTTTCTTAGTTGACACAAAAATCTTTACCAAAGTTGTTCTCCCCAACACTGCTCATCCTCCTCCTCCCCACTCTCACCCTCACCCCTTTCCCTATGGTCACAGTCACTGCCACCTGAGGAGAGGAGGGCTGGGCGAGGGTCTGGTTCTGTCATTAGCCCCTAGGGATTCAGAACTCCTCTCCTCTCTGACTGCCCACCACGTGGCCCAATGCACCTAGACCTTCAGCAACCCAGCATGGATCCTGGATGAGCATGGCTTAGGGCTTCTGTACCAGGAGGAGCCTGGTGCTGTTTACACTGGTGTTCTGTATTACCAGCAGCCTGTAAGATTCTGGCCTGGGAGTATTTATTTTATTTTATTTTTTAATTTTCTTATTTATTTTTTATTTCACATGTCGATCCCATTTCCCTCTCCCTCCCTCCCACCATTTACACGCTATTCCCCCTCACATGCACCCTGACCACCCTCTGCTCCCAGCTCCCAACCCAATTCCACATGTATGACAATGCCATCCAGGTGTAGTCATGTAGATCTGTCAAGTCATTTGAAGTAGGAACTAGGACTTCTCTCCTGTTTCTAGGTTAAGGGAGTACCCTCCATGGGGGATGTGTCTGCAATGACCTTTGGTGCAGGAGGAATACATCCTGGTTGCACTGTCTGCAGTCCCTAGGGCTGCTCATTCCTTCTGGCTGAGACCCATATTTAGAGAAGACTGAGTCAGTACCATGCTAGATTCCAAGCTATCAGTCTGGGTGCCTGTTATTTGCTCCTTGTTCAGGTCAGCTGTCTCTGTGTATTTCTACAACCTGGTCTTGTTCTGTCCATCTGCATCTGGATTTTAGTTAAACTCAGCGTTTAGGTTTGGGTGTTTGCTTCTGTTTCCAACAGCACTATAGGAGGGCTCCATGATGGTGAATACGTTAGTTGTTGATCTCACTATCCAGGAAGGGCATTTATGGTAGCCTTTTCACAGTTGCTCAAATTGTTAGTTGGCCACAGTCTTGTAGGTCTCTGGACTTTTCTTTAGATTCACTTTTCTCTTCAAACCAATACTGGCTCCTTCTTTTATTCTCTCTCTCTTTCTGTCTCCCTCTCTCTCTTTCACTCACTCTCAGTCTCTCTCTCTCTCTTCTTCTGTCTTGTATTCCTACCCTGACTCAATCTTCCTAGTCGCAATTTCTTTTCTCTCCTTCCCTTTCTCCTAGTTCTCTCTACATACATTGACCTCCCCCCACCTCCCATGTGCTCTGGGGGACTTGTCCCATCAACCTTCTGTGAGCGAGTTTATATGAATCTCTTAGAATACACCTTGTATCCTAGTCCTCTGGTTGTGTGAATTATAGGCTGGTGATCCTTTGCTCTAGGTCTAAAATCCATATATGAGTGAGTACATCCTATGTTCATCTTTTTGTGACTGGGTTACCTCATTCAGGATGGTTGTTTCAAGAGCCATTGACTTGCCTGCGAATTTCAAGATTCCATTATTTTTTTCTGCAGAGTAGTATTACATTGTGTAGATGTGCCACATCTTCTTATCCATTCTTCATATGAGGATCATCTAGGTTGTTTCCAGTTTCTTGCTGCTATCAACATAGTTGAACAGATGTCTTTGTTGCCAGGATATGGATCATTTTGGTATATGTCTAAGGGGGGATTGCTGGGTCGCATGGTAAACTAATTCGCATTTTCCTGAGGAACCACCATACTTATCGCCAAAATGGCTGTACGAGTTTGCACTCCCACCAGCAGTGGTGGAATGTTCCCTTTCTACACATCTTCTTTGGTATAAGTTGTCATTGGTGTTTTTAATTTTAGCCATCCTGGCAGGAGTAAGATGTTATCTCAAAGTTGTTTTGATTTGCATTTCCCTGATAGCTAAAGATGTTGAACATTTTCTTAAGTGTTTTTCAGCTTTTTTAGTTTCCTCTATTGAGAATTATTTCTTCTGTTCTATACCCCATTTTTATTTTTGATTTTATAAAGTTTTTTTTTCAATCAACACTTCTATTCTTTTTTTTCATTTTATATAACCAAGTCCATTTAAATAATAACAAACATTTATAGACAATATTTGGGGATTTAGGTGTCGATCTTTCCAAACTACTTCCTGCTGGTAAGGTGCGCTGTCATGGGGATTCTATGAAGATGCAGAAATCCTGGCTGTAGTCTGTAAGGCTGCTTTGTCCACCTGTTTTGAATGTAGGATCACCTGGTATTTTGGGTCTGGCTTGATCAAACCACATTAGTCTGGAAGGAATGCACATCTTTTCATTTTCTATGGAAAAAATAATAGAAATCCTTTTCCCAGTAACATGTCCTTGAACTTAATTTTTGAGTCAAAGCATTTTTTAAATTTAATTTATTATTTTACATGTCGATCCCAGTTTGCTCTCCCTCCCTCCATCCCTCTCTCCCTCCTTCCCTCCTTTTTACCCTCTGTTCCCTCTCACATGCACTCTAACCACCCTCCCCTCCCATCCCCCCACCCCAATTCCATATGTAGGGGAATGCCATCCAGTTGGGGTCATGTAGATCTGACAGATCATGAAAGTAGGGACTAGGGCTTCTCTCCTGTCTCTAGATTAAGGCAGTTATCCCTCCATGGGGGATATGTTCGCAGAGTCCTTTTGCGCACCAGGGATACATCCTGGCTCCTCTGTCCGAGGTCTCTTAGACTGCTCAGTCCTTCTGGCTGAGACCCATATTCAGGGGGCCCTGAGTCAGTCCCATTCTGGCTTCCCAGCTATATGTCTAGTTGCCATTAGTTCCTCCTTGTTCAGGTAAGCTGTCTGTATGTGTTTCTGCAGCATGGTTTGTCCTCTCCATCTGCATCTGGGTTCTAGTTCGACTCAGTGTTAATGTATGGGTGTTTGATCCTATTTTCAACAGGCATTAGTTGAGGGCTCCATGGAGAAGTTAGTTGTTGATCTCACTATCCGGGAAGGGCATTTATGATAGCCTTTCCACGGAAGCTCAGATTGTTAGTTGGAGCAGACTTGTAGTTCTCTAGACCTCTCTTTGTGTTCAATATTATCTTCAAACCAATATAGGCTCCCTCTTGTATATTCTCTCTCTCTGTCTCTGTCTCTCTCTTTCCTATCTTCTATTCCTAACCTGGCTCAATCTTCCTGGTCGAACATGTTTTCCTTTCCTCCCCCTCATTTTCTCCTACTTCTCTCTCCATTTGCTCCCCCCACTTCTCCTGAGCTCTGGGGGACTTGCCCCTTCCCAGTTCTGTGAGGGACTTTATGTGAATCACTTAGAATACACCTTGTATCCCAGTTCCTCTGGTGATGTGAATTATAGGCTGGTGATCTTTGATCCAGGTCTAAAATCCATATATGAGTGAGTACATACTGTGTTCCTCTTTTTGTGACTGAGTTACCTCATTCAGGATGGTTTCTTCAAGTGCCATCCACTTGCCTGCGAATTTCAAGATTCCATTAGTTTTTTTCTGCAGATTAGTATTCCATTGTGTAGATGTGCCACATCTTCATTAACCATTCTTCAATTGAGGGGCATCTAGGTTGCTTGCTATTACAAAGAGTCCTGCTATGAACATAGTTGAACAGATATCTTTGTTTCATGGATGTGAATCCTTTGGGTATATGCCTAAGAGTGGGGTTGCTAGGTCCTGTGGTACACTAATTCCCATTTTCCTGAGGAACCGCCATACTGATCTCCAAAATGGCTGTATGAGTTTGCACTCCCACCAGCAGTGGAGGAGTGTTCTCCTTTCTCCACATCCCCTCCAACATGAGTCATCATTGGTGTTTCAAATTTTAGCCATTCTGGCAGGAGTAAGATGGTATCTTAAAGTTGTTTTGATTTGCATTTCCCTGATAGTTATGGATGTGGAGCATTTTCTTAAGTGTCTTTCAGCCTTTTTGATTTCCTCTATTGAGAATTTTTTTCTTCAGTTCTGTACCCGATTTTTTAATAGGGTTATTTGGTGTTTGGTTGACTAGCTTCTTTAGTTCTTTGTATATTTTGGAGTTCAGCCCTTTGTCAGATTTAGGATTGATGAAAATCTTTTCCCATTCTGTGGGCTGTCATTTGGTCTTGTGTACTGTGTCCTTTGCCTTACAGAAGCTTCTAAGTTTGAAGAGGTCCTATTTATTAATTGTTTCTCTCAGTGTCTGTGCCTCTGGAGTTATGTTCATGAAGCGGTATTCTATACCATAAGATGGAACCAGAGTCCAGTGATTGTCAAGGAAGTAATACTTAGATAATTAATGGTGATTTATATGTGACACCTACAAGATAGCACAAAACTGAAGCGAAAATTGAGTTTTTGATCATAGATTTGAACAAAAATTGAATGAATAATGAGATAATTACTCAAATTCACCCCTAGAGAGCTAAAAAATGCTATCACCATTCACTAAAATAAATACATAACTAAATAATGAAATCACCAAAAGGGACAATTACCACAAAAAAGGTGGATCAAGACTCCACTCTTCCTGGAGAGGAAAAAGGCAGATTTGAATAATGAAATAATCAGATAGTTAGATCGTCTGTCACACCTGAGTCACACAAGGTGGTACCAAACTTCAGGGTTTACAGATTATATGAGGAAACGATTTAATAATTACATATTTAAAGGTGTAAGTCGTTGAACTTTTTTGTCTCATCAATTCCTGGCAGGCGTGCTGGACATGATAGAGTATGCTGTCTTCATTGATTTTTAAAATTCCATAAGTCAATAAAGAGATAATTGTACTGTCTTCCCTGATGAACTCTGTTGGCCTGACATCATCACCAGCTCCTGAATCTCTGTTGTGGTGCGGCAGGACCTGAGATGATGGGCTCACACCTGGCACAGCAGCATCCCTAGTACTCTGGGTCCTGCATAGGTCATCCAGAAACTGCTGTGTCCATGTCTACAACCTTCCTATCCTTGTCCCTGATATAAATTTGCACCCCAAACAGAATCAATGATGTCATTGTCCATCGATTAAATGAATTAAATAATTAAATAAGCCAGTAATAGATAACTGTCACCATAAAGAGGTGATGAGCTTTAACTAGAAGGAAAGACTGGCCAGACTCCAGTCATGAAAGATGTCATCTTCATCAATTCAAACAATCAGTCATAAAATATAATGATATTGCATTATAACTCCCGAAGAGGGAGCTTTACAGGACTCTTCATGGAATAGAGGATTATTGGTTTACATAAATATACAAATCTTTACATTATCTTGGGTATTAATAGTATTTGTCAATTTAAATATATTAATTATGTAATTAGATGATCTGCCAGACTTGACCCCACTAGGTGGCAACAATCTCCATGTGTCATGGATGATATAATCATTGTTTTATATAACTAAACCATCAAACAGTGAGTTGATGTAACATCATTAAGATTCCTAAGGTGGCTCCAAACCATTCTCGGGAACAACGCTGCCTCAAAAGAGATGGACTGCAATCCAATCATCCCTAAGTCTACTCTAACAAATGGATTATCACTTTCCTAAAGGAAGTTGACAATGGAAAACTCACCTTTTGATGAGTAATTGTGAGTCTTATTATCATTTAAACCATTATATTACTTCTTAGGAGAGAGAGAGACCATTCATAAACAGAAGTCTTTGAACTCTTTCGCCACGGACTATGTTCTCTCATATTAGGTAATCTTGAATTGGGTAACCAGTAAAAGCTGTCGGCAAACTTCCAGTGATATGGCTATGACATACTGAGGCGAATTACATGATGTCATTAAAAATTTTAGGGGATAGTGTTGTTGGGGAGATTGTAGTATGCCATGATAACACTTTATCGAAACTGCTCTCTGGTCCTTGGCCCATGATACCAGGATATAGAATGCAATCAGGGTTTCCAGGCAATATTTATGATCCAACATTATGTCACATTCTAGAGCACCTTCTACATGCTAAAATTAGCATACCCACCCATCGACTAACCTTAACCTCACTGATTACTGATTTTCTCACAAAAACAAAAACAAAGCAGGGCCCTGTTTTTTTTTTTTTTTTTTTTTGAATTACACATATTTACGAGTTTCTTAAGCTACAACATGCCTATAGTAATATAAGCATAAAAACAAAAGCATCATTATGCCATTCTAGTACATTGATGAGTATTTCCACCTATTTTTTATGCTTCAATTTTCTCATTTCCAGAATGGAAACACAGCTTGATCCCATGGTTTCTCAGTTGTTTAGATTTGCATTTGGCTGATGACTAAGGATTGTGAGCACTGTCTTATTATTCTTTCAGTCATTTTGGATTCCTCAATTGATAGTTCTCTATTTATTCCTGTACCCTGCTTTCTAATATGGTTATTTAGAGTTATTTATTGCTGTTGGCGTGCCATGTTATCAGTACGCCCTAGTTCTTTAGATAAGATTCTCTGATCATGAGATTATCAAATGATTCAGTTTTTAAAATCGGTGTTGACAGTGTCCTTCATGGGTCACTTCTGTTGCAACCTCTCAGAAAATTAGGATGCGAAATATTACAATTTTTTTAAAATCGTTTAATCATTCGATCGTTAAAAAATTATTATTGCATAATCAGTAATCACTAGATAACACAGTCTCCCTCATTCTCTGGGCACTGCTTCTGGTACCAATCTCCTGTATGTGTCAATCACACACCAGCCAAACCCACAATGGATGACACCATCATTATTTATGTAACAAAATAAGTAAAGAATTGCATAGTCCTGCATACTTAACTTTCATAAGATGGAGCCAAACTCCAGCGATGGTCAAGGAAGTATTACTAAGATAATTAAATAATGCCACACGATTAACTCCCAGGGTGGATGGCCAGACTCCAGTCATGAAGTACAACATCTTCATCGATTTAAATGATTAATATATAAGGAAAAATAATTGAACAATGACATGGTGGTGCATACTTAAATCCCACATGGAGAAGTCAGACTCTTCTCCACCATGCCTGCCTTGGTGAAGTCTTTGTACTTCTCAGAGGGCACCATGGAATCTTCTGGACTCAATCATCCAGCATCCCTAGTACTCTGGGTGATGCAGAGATCATCAAGAATCTGCTCTATCCATGTCCATGACGTTCCTAACCTTGTCCCGGACAGATATTTGCACACTAATCGTAATCAATGATGTCATTGTCTGCCGTTTAAATGATTTAAATAATTAAATAAGTCAGTAATAGCTAACTCACAATAAAGAGGTGATGTAGCAGTTAAGTGGCAGGGGAGAATGGCCAGACTCCAGTCATGAAGGATGTCATCATTGTCAATTGAAACAATTAATCGTAAAATGTGATGATATGGCATATTAACTCTACAAGAGGGAATTTTACATGACTCTTCACGGAATAGAGGATTACTGGTTTACATGACTATACAAATATGTACATTATCTTGGGTCTTAACACGAACGGTCAATTCAAATACTTTAATTATGTAATTAGATGATCTGTCACACTTGACCCCACAAGGTGGCACCAAATTCCAGGTGTCACGGATGATATTATCATTGCTTTATATAACTAAATAATCAAATAATGAGCTGATGTGACACCATCCACTTCCCTAAGGTGGCTCCAAACCAGACTTGTGAACAATGATGTCATCATTAATTTAAATATTTTAATTACATAATTAATATTTAGATGGTCTAAAGTACTTGATTCCCACATTGTGGAACAATAATCCACTGATCACGGATAATCTAATGTCCTATTTTAATAATTAAATAATAACATAATCAGAGGATGAAATGGTCTGCCATACTCGACACAAGTTTTCTCCAACTTGACTCCCACAAGTTTGTGTGAAACTCCCCAGTTCATGGCTTATTTACTCACAGAATTGAGTAGTAAAATGTGTATATGCTGAAATGTCATTGTGTATGCAGGGTTTTAGAACATATCACACGTTTCATGTTGGACAGCTGACTCAAAAGAGATGAACTGCATTCCAATAATCCCTATGTCTACCCTAACACATGGATTATCACCAACCTGATGGAAGTTACCAAAGGAACACTCAACTTTTGATGAGTAATTGTGAGTCTTATTATCTTTTAATCCATAGTTTTACTTCTTAGAAGAGAGAGCATCCATAAACAGAAGTCTTTGAACCGTTCATCCACAGACTGTATTCTCTGACATTAGGTAATGTTGAATTGGGTAACCAGTAATAGCTCTAGGCCAACTTCCAGAGATTTGGTTATGACTTGGTTAGGGGAATAAAATGCTGCCATTAAAAGGTTTAGGAGATAGTTATCTTGGGAGATTGTGATGTCCTATGATAACACTTTCTCGAAGCTGCTCTCTGGTCCTTGGCCCATGATATCAGGATACAGAATGCAAGCAGGGTTGCCCGGCAACATTTATGATCCAATACTCTGTCACAATCTAGTGCACCTCCCACATGATAAAATTAGCATACCCACCCATCGACTAACCTTGCAGCCTCACTGATTTTCTCACAAAAACAAAAAGAGGGATCTTTTTTTTTTTTTTTGAGTTGTACTTACTTACCAGTATCTTAAGCTAGAACATCCCTATAATGATATAAGCATGAAAACGAAAGCATCATTATGCCATTCAAGCACAATGATGAGTATTTCAACCTATTTTCCATGCTTCCATTTTCTCATTTCCAGAATGCAAACAATATCATTAATCGCCTCTACCAGAATCCTTTCGTAAGTGTTGAAAATAAATTAAATTTCTCTTCCTTTAGAGCATCTTGTTCTCATTGTTTCTCAGAGTTGTTTTATTTGCACTTGGCTGATGATTAAGGATGTTGAGTACTGTCTTATGGTCCTTTAAATCACTTTAGATTCCTCAATTGATAATTCTCTATTGAGTCCTTTATCCCAATTTCTAATATGGTTATTTAGAGTTATTTGGAGTTGGAGGTGTGTCAGTTATCAGCCCAACAGAGTTCATTAGATAAGATTCTCTGATCATGAGATTATTAAATTATTCAGTTTTTAAAATCGGTGTTGACTGTGTCCTTCATAGGTCAGCTCTATCGCAACCTCTCAGAAACTGATGATGCGAAATAATACAATTTTTTTTTCAATCGATTAATCATTCGATCTTTGAAAATCTATTATTACATAATCAGTAATCACTGCATAACCCAGTGTTCCTCATTCTCTGGGTACTGCTTCTGGTACACGTCTCCTGCTGTGTCAATCACACAGGGGCCAAACCCATAATGGCACACGATTAATTCCCAGGGAGGAATAACCAGACTTCTGTCATGAACGACAACATCTTCATCGATTTAAATAAATAGTATGTAATGAAATATAATTGAATAATAATATGGTGCTGCATAATTAAATCCGACATGGAGAAGTCAACCCTTCTCTTCATGGAATAATGATGTATTTAAAAACTTAAATTGAGAAGATCCTTGACCCCCAAATCCGGGCCCCTGCCAAAGAACGAGGTCTCAGCTGAAGAGCTCCAGTTTCCAGTGAGATACCACTACCCTGCAAAACCTTCTCAAGTTCCAGCCCAGCCCTCGTCCTCTTCTGCCGGCTATTGGCCAGAGAGAAACCTCCTAGAGAGCTTGGACCACACAGAGCTACAGACATTGAATCTTTGATCCACATAAGCCCATCTGGGAAGGACCATAGAGAGAGGGAAGAGACACCACCAACACCTACTGGAAGAAACTATGGGAAGAAGGCAATACAAGAGAACACCTAACAACAGAAAGACAAACATGACACCACCAGAATCTAGGGAATCTACACCAACTAGAATGGAACACAACAACAAAGCAGAGGAAGCAGAAGGGTACGACTTAAAAATCACCATCATAAAAATGATAGAGGCCCTCAAAGAAGATATGAGAAAATCCCTTAAAGAAATAGAGGAAAAAACAAACAAAAAAGTGGAAGAAATGAACAAATTCCTTAAGGAAAGTACAGAAAGCCAAGAAAAAACAATTAACCAGGTGAAGGAAACAGTTCAAGATTTGAAAACCGAAATTGAGAAAATAAAGGCAACACAAATGGAAGGAAAGCTGGAAATTGAAAAGCTGGGCAAAAAATCGGAAACCACGGACACAAGCATAACCAATAGAATTCAAGAGATGGAAGAAAGAATCTCAGGCGCAGAAGATAAACTAGAAGAAATAGATTCATCGACCAAAGAAAACCATAAATCCAACAAATCCTTAACACACAACATCCAGGAAATGTGGGACACCATGAAAAGGCCAAACCTAAGAATAATAGGCATAGAGGAAGGTGAGGAAGCCCAGCTCAAAGGTGCTGAAAACATATTCAACAAAATCATCGAGGAAAACTTTCCAAATCTGAAGAAGGACATGCCCATGAAAGTACAAGAAGCATACCGAACCCCAAATAGGCTGGACCAAAGAAAAAAGACCCCTCGACATATAATAATCAAAACACCTTGCATACAGAATAAAGAAAGAATATTAAGAGCAGCGAAGGAAAAAGGACAGGTAACATATAAAGGCAGACCTATCAAAATTACACCTGACTTCTCCATGGAAACCCTCAAGGCCAGAAGGTCCTGGATAGATGTTCTAAAAGTATTAAGAGAACATGGATGCCAGCCTAGGCTACTATATCCAGCAAAACTCTCAGTCAATATAGATGGAGAGAACAAGATATTCAATGACAAAACCAGATTTTCCCAATATGTATCTACAAATCCAGCCCTACAGAAAGTATTGGAAGGAAAATTCCAACCCAAGGAAGGTAACTACACCCACAAAAATGTAGGCAACAGATAATCCAACTACACCAGAAACCTAGGGTGAAGCAGAACAAATATATTCACAATACCACTGCCAACAACAAACCTAAACCAAACAAGCATCAACAATCAATGGACCTTACTCACCCTCAACATTAATGGTCTTAACTCACCTATAAAAAGACACAGGCTAACAGAATGGATACGAAGACAGAGTCCATCCTTCTGCTGCATACAAGAAACACATCTTAGCTCCAAAGATAGACATTACCTCATGGTAAAGGGTGGGGGAAAAGATTTTCCAATCAAATGGAAATAAGAAGCAAGCAGGCGTAGCTATCCTAATATCTAACAAGTTAGACTTCAAACCAAAACTAGTCAAAAGAGATGAAGACGGTCACTTCATATTCATCTCAGGAGAAATCCATCAACACAAAGTCTCAATTCTGAACATCTATGCCCCTAATACAAAGTCACCAACATTCATAAAAGAAACACTACTAAAACTCAAAGCTCATATAAAACCTCACACACTTATAGTGGGAGACTTCAATACACCACTCTCAACACTAGACAGGACCACATATCAGAAACTCAACAAAGAAACAAAAGAATTAACAGAAGTTATGTCTCAACTGGGGCTAACAGACATCTATAGAACTTTCCATCCAAAGACAAAAGAATATACCTTCTTCTCTGCTCCACATGAAACCTTCTCTAAAATCGACCACATACTAGGAGACATAACAAACCTCAACAGATACAAGAGAATAGGAATAGCCCCCTGTATCTTATCGGACCACCATGCTTTAAAATTGGAATTCAACAACAACACAAATAGCAGAAAACCTGCAAACTCATGGAAACTTAACAATGTGCAATTGCACCACTCCTGGGTCAAAAGAAGAAATAAAGAAAGAAATTAAAGACTTTCTAATATTCAACGAGAATGAGGATACAACATACCCGAAATTATGGGACACCTTGAAAGCAGTGCTACGAGGGAAGTTCATTGCACTAAGTGCCCATATGAAGAAAACAGAGGATAGTCACATAAATGAATTAACAGCCCAACTGAAAACCTTAGAACAGAGAGAAGCCAATTCACCCCGCAGGAGCAGACACCAGGAAATAATCAACTTGAGGGCTGAAATCAACAAAATAGAAACCAGGAAAACAATACAAAAAAATCAATGCAACAAAGAGTTGGTTTTTTGAGAAAATCAACAAGATAGATAAACCTTTATCCAAATTAACGAAAAAGCAGAGACAGAACATGCAAATTAACAAAATCAGAAACGAAATGGGGAACATAACAACAGACACAGAGGAAATCCAGTCAATTTTCAGGTCATACTTCGAAAATCTGTATTCCACAAAAATTGAAAATTCAAAGGAAATGGACAAGTTTCTGGATAACTATCACTTACCAAAATTAAATCAAGAACAGACAAACAACTTAAATAGACCTATAACCCAAAATGAAATAGAAGCAGTCATCGAAAGCCTTCCAACGAAAAAAAATCCAGGGCCAGATGGATTCAGTGCAGAATTCTACCAAACATTCAAGGAAGAACTAATACCACTACTCCTCAAACTGTTCCACAAGATAGAAACAGAAGGTTTATTGCCAAACTCTTTTTATGAGGCCACAATAACTTTGGTACCCAAACCTCACAAAGACACAACTAAGAAAGAAAACTACAGACCAATATCCCTGATGAACATCGATGCAAAAATACTCAATAAAATAATGGCAAACCGAATTCAAAAATACATCAGAGAAATCATCCACCATGATCAAGTAGGCTTCATACCTGGATTGCAGGGATGGTTTAACATACAAAAATCTATCAACGTGATCCACCATATAAACAAACTGAAAAAGAAAAACCATATGATTATCTCCCTAGATGCGGAAAAAGCCTTCGATAAAATTCAACACCCTTTCATGATAAAGGTATTAGAGAGGTCAGGGATAACAGGAACATACCTAAACATAATAAGAGCAATATACAGCAAACCAACTGCCAACATCAAACTGAATGGAGAGAAATTTAAGCCAATTCCTCTAAAATCAGGAACAAGACAAGGCTGTCCTCTCTCTCTATATCTCTTCAATATCGTACTAGAAGTTCTAGCTAATGCTATAAGACAACAAAAGGAGATCAAGGGCATCTTCTATTTGCAGATGATATGATAGTTTACATAAGCGACCCAATAAACTCTACCAGGGAACTCCTACAGCTGATAAACACCTTCAGCAAACTAGCAGGATACAAGATAAACTCAAAAAAATCGGTAGCCCTATTTTTTTCAGACGACAAAGAGGCAGAGAAAGAAATCAGAGAGACATCACCCTTTACAATAGCCACAAGCAACATAAAGTATCTTGGTATAACACTTACCAAACAAGTAAAAGATCCATATAATAAGAACTTTGTGACTCTAAAGAAATAAAGTAAAGAAGATACCAGAAAATGGAAAGACCTCCCATGCTCTTGGTTAGGTAGGATAAACATAGTAAAAATGGCAATCTTACCAAAAGCAATCTACAGATTCAATGCAATCCCCATTAAAATCCCACCACAATTCTTCACCGACCTTGAAAGGATAATAATCAACTTTTTATGGAAAAACAAAAGACCCAGGATAGCCAAAACAACCCTATACAATAAAAGAACTTCAGGAGGCATCACCATTCCTGACTTTAAGCTCTACTACAGAGCTATAGTTCTGAAAACTGCCTGGTATTGGCATAAAAATAGACAGGTAGACCAATGGAATCGAAATGAAAATCCTGATATTAATCCACGCACCTATGAACACCTGATTTTTGACAAAACAGCTAAAATTATACCATGGGGCAAAGACAGCATCTTCAACAAATGGTGCTGGCACAAGTGGATGAGGGTGTGTAGAAGACTGCAGATAGACCCATGTCTGTCGCCATGCACAAAACTCAAGTCCAAATGGATCAAAGACCTCAACATCAATCCAGCCACATTGAACCTCTTAGAAGAGAAAGTAGGAGGTACCCTTGAACAAATTGGTATAGGAGACCGATTGTTGAACATAACTCCAGGGGCACAGACACTGAAAGAAACAATTAATAAATGGGACCTCTTCAAACTTAGAAGCTTCTGTAAGGCAAAGGACACAGTTGATAAGACCAAACGGCAGCCCACTGACTGGGAAAAGATTTTCACTAATCCTATATCCGACAAAGGGCTGATCTCCAAAATATACAAAGAACTCAAGAAACTAGTCAACAAAACACCAAATAACCCTATTAAAAAATGGGGTACAGAACTGAAGAAAGAATTCTCAATGGAGGAAATCAAAAAGGCTGAAAGACACTTAAGAAAATGCTCCACATCCTTAGCTGTCAGGGAAATGCAAATCAAAACAACTTTGAGATACCATCTTACCCTACCAGAATGGCTAAAATTAGAAACACCAATGATGACTCATGTTGAAGAGGATGTGGAGAAAGAGGAACACTCCGCCACTGCTGGTGGGAGTGCAAACACATACAACCATTTTGGAGATCAGTATGGCGGTTCCTCAGGAAAATGGGAATTAGTTTACCACAGGACCCGGCAATCCCCCTCTTAGGCATATACCCAAAGGGTTTACATCCATGCAACAAAGACATCTGTTCAACTATGTTCATAGCAGCACTATTTGTAATAGCAAGAACCTGGAAGCAACCTCGATGCCCTTCAATTGAAGAATGGTTAATGATGATGTGGCACATCTACACAATGGAATACTACTCTGCAGAAAAAAATAATGGTATCTTTAAATTCGCAGGCAAGTGGATGGTACTTGAAGAAACCATCCTGATTGAGGTAACCCAGTCATAAAAAGAGAAACACAGTATGTACTCACTCATATATGGATTTTAGAACTAGATAAAATGATCACCAGCCTATAATTCACATCACCAGAGGAACTAGGATACAAGTTGTATTCTAAGAGATTCATATAAAGTCCCTCACAGAACTGGGAAGGGACAAGTCCCCCAGACCTCAGGTAAAGTGGGGGAGGACAGCTAATGGAGAGAGAAGTAGGAGAAAATGAGAGGGAGGAGAGGAAGGCATGTGCGACCAGGAGGATTGAGCCTGGTTAGGAATGGAAAATAGGAAAGAGAGAGAGAGAGAGAGACACGAGACAGAGAGAGAGAACATAAAAGAGGGAGCCAATATTGGTTTGAAGATAAAGTTGAACACAAAGAAAGGTCGAGGGAACTACAAGACTGCTACCAACTAACAATCTCAGCTTCCGTGGAAAGGCTATCATAAATGCCCTTCCCGGAGAGTGAGATAAACAACTAACTTCTTCATGGAGTCCTCAACTAATGCCTGTTGAAAACAGGAGCAAACACCCATACATAAACACTGAGTCGAACTAGAACCCAGAAGCAGATGGAGAGGACAAGACCATGCGGTAGAAGTACATAAAGACAGCTTACCTGAACAAGGAGGAGCTAAGGGCCACTAGACTGATAGCTGGGAAGCCAACAGGGGACTGACTCGGACCCCCCTGAATATGGGTCTCAGCCAGAAGGTCTGAGCAGTCTAAGAGACCTCAGACAGTGGAGCCAGGATGTATCCCTGGTGCACAAAAGGACTTTGCAAACATATCCCCCATGGAGGGATGGCTGCCATATTCTAGAGATAGGAGAGAGGCCCTAGTCCTTACTTCACAGGACCTGTCAGATCTACATGACCCCAACTGGATGGCATTCCCCTACATATGGTATTGTGGTGGGGGGTTGGGAGGGGAGGGTGTTTAGAGTGCATGGGAGAGGGTAGAGAGGGCAAAAGGGAGGGAAGGAAGGAGGGAGGACTGGAGGGAGGGAGGGAGGGAGGGAGAGGGAACTGGGATCGACATGTAAAATAATAAATTAAAAAAAAAAAACGCTTTGACTCTAAAATTTAAGTTGAAGAACAAGTTATTGGGGAAAAGTATTTCTATTTTTGTTTCCACAGAAAATGAAAAGATGTGGATTCCTTCCAGACTAATGTGGTTTGATCACACCAGACCGCCTGAAACAGAGTACAAGCTGATCCTACATTCCAAACAGCTGGACAAAACAGCCCTACAGACTACAGCTAGGATATCTGAATCTTCTTCGAATCCCCCAAGACAGCGCCCCTTACCAGCAGGAAGTAGTTTGGAAAGAACGACGCCCAAATTCCCAAATATTGTGTATAAATGTTTCTTTTCATTTAATTGGACTTTGTTATATAAAATTAAATAAAAAAATAAAAACTTAAATTGATAATTAATTAGTTGGTGCTTAATATTAACTCTACAAGTTGGCATGAAACTTGTAAAACTATGGCTGATGTAATGATCTGTTTTAATAGCTAAATAATCAAGTAATGAGATGATGTTACATCATCAACTCCCAACATCTGACTCCAAAAGGGACCTATGATCCATAACATCACCTTTATTTTAAATACATTAATGAAATGATGAATTTTTATTAAATTTCCTAGTATTACAGTTAAATAAGTATGTGTAGTGTTAGATGATGTGATGGTCTGGCATGATTGACTCCCATAACGAAGCTCAAAACTCGAGCGAACATTGAATAAATAGTAACAGATTTTCATAAATATATGAATAAAAATTCAGCAAGTGGATGGTGTTTTACACGTGACTCCTATGATATTGCTCATGACTGAAGAGTTCATTGAGTATTTAATTACAGATTTGAACATAAAAAAAGAATGAATAATGAGATAATATCTCATACTTCACCCCTAGAGGGATAACAAAATGATATCACCATTGATATAAATAAATAAATAAGGAAATCACCGGAGACAATAGACCAGCATCTTCAATAAATGGTGCTGGCACAATTGGATGAGGGTGTGTAGAAGACTGCAGATAGACCCATGTGTGTCGCCATGCACAAATCTCAAGTTTAAATGGATAAAAATCCTCAACATCAATCCAGCCACCTTGAACCTCTTAGAAGAAAAAGTAGGATGTACCATTGAACAAATAGATTATTTTCCAGAGATAGATACATGTTATGTTAGAAATAATTGTGTTTATGGATCTCCTTTGTGGGTGAAGTGACTTCTCCCTGGGAAGTCAGATTAATGCTAGAACAGATGCAATTTCATCATGTTAGAAGAATGTTTATGAGACAATCACTTATGTTGATGTAAGTGGAATTGGTTGCATGCTGTTGCTCTCCAAAGCAATGGCCTTGCGGTCTTCTGTACTATACCTTCAAAATTCTTAAATTAATGTAACACCTAAGAGATTTAAATTTTCCATTAGAGTCAAGTACCAACTATCCAGTGCAGTCACAGGAAAAGCATTTGCATGTGGAGCATTGCTTCTGCCTTCAGACCAGAATAAGGAAAATTGTTTACACTGCAGTGATGGGAGATGTCATCCTGTATATGTTTCTCATACTGGTTAATAAATAAAGCACTGTTGGCCAATAGGAAAGGAAGATAGGAGGGACTAGGAGACAAGGAGGAAATAGGAAGTAGGGAGAAGGAGTCAGCATGGAAAGACCAGAAGCCTACCTCACTCCCCGGTAAGACCACGTGGAAATACATAGAAATGGGTTAATAATTAAGACATAGCTAGCCGATAAGAAACTAGCACCTGGCCAATAGCTTTGTATCAAATACAGAGTCTCTGTGTGTTATTTGGGGCTGGCATGGCAGCGGGACAAGACCAGGCAGTGGGCGCAAAAACCATACTCGTTACAATGCAGGAGGATTTAGGGTAAGCAACCAAGTGCTGGAGTCACCACTATGAAAAAAGTACATGACTGTGGTAGGGGAGTGATTTTGTAATTTCCCAGCATGTTTTAATCTGTCATGTGTTTGAACACAGACCAGCGTATGTAGGTGTACAGTTTGTGAAGGTTGAGATGAAAGGCAGGATCGTTCTGTGGCTAGCGTTGCCTAAGCAGTAACTAACCACATTGACTAAGTCAATAGTTAACCACAAAGCTAGGTTACTAGTTAGCCACAGTCACTATGTCTCTAGTTAGCCACACACAATATATCACTACTTACCCACGCATACTAAGTCACTAGTCAGCCACACAAAGCTAGGTTACTAGTTAGCCACAGTCACTATGTCTCTAGTTAGCCACACACAATATATCACTACTTACCCACCCATACTAAGTCACTAGTCAGCCACACATCTAATTCACTAGCTAGCCACAAACACCAAGAAATTAGTCAGCCAGACACACAGAGCTAGTAGTTAGCCATTCACCTACGTATTTCTATGTATTTAGTCAGCTACACACCTAAGTCACTAGTTATCCACACATACTAAATCAGTAGTTAGACACACACACTATGTTACTAGTTAGACACATACAAAGTCTGTCTAAAAGACAAACAGCTCACACTAAGGTGGTCCCAGGACTTGGGAATCAGGCCTTTAATCCCAGCAGTATGGATTTCGAGATAGGATTGACACGGCTGGACAGAGAGAAGAAGATAAGTTAGAGGAGACAGAAGAGCATGCAGTGAGATGATGTTGTTTGAGCAATTAGTCTGAGGGATCGAACAGATAGCAAACAATCTGAGGAGGCAGTGTGAGGACAGGAGCACATGGCTTGTCTGAGAATAGGCAGAGAAAAGAACTCTATTAGCCAGATTCTCTGAATCTGTGACACTTCAGTTTTCACCTTCCCCTCCCTGTTAGATTACTATGAGTTTTTATTATTAAGATCTATTAGAACTTGTGCTGGAAGTGATGTTCTCTCTGTGGAGGTGTGATATTTCAAAGTCAATAGAGGTAAAATTTTTAAATTATTAAAATATGTTAACTTTGTTTTTTGAAAATTGCATTGGTATCTTTTTAATGTTTTTAATTTTTAAAAATATTTTTATACTTATCAAACAAGTTCCCTCCAACTTACTCCCACCAACCTTCTTCCCCTCCAACTTCCCGGGCCCCCAGCCACTTTCCCCTCCCATGCAACCGACACTATACACATAGGTGGATGCCTTCCAGGAGGGAAGTACTGTAGAAGTACTGGGAAGAAAATCCTACACTTCATTACACTCAGGTTCTTGCCTTGTCAGTGAGAAGGAAAATAGACCAGAAAATGAGTGAACTCCCAAGATCTCTGATTATTGTGGGATCTTATAAATGGAGAGGGATTTGTGCAATGATTGAGTCCATGTCCCACTTGGATACAGCTGGAGTCACAGTGCAGAAAGATAGAGGCAGGATGGAAGCTGAGATTTCCTCCTTCAACAGTAGTTGAGGTAAGCAATGTGGAATTACGTAATCATTCCTAGAGAATCCATAATTGTGGATTGTATATGTCCATACATCCATAATTGTGGGCTGTATCTTGGAATCCACAGATGAGGGCTATCAAGATTCTGGATAAAGGAGAGACCTTATCATGTATACAAATTGTGATAATTATAGTATTCAGCAAAAACCGGTCTGGGTGTATTCTTGTGGACTATGTAACAGGACTGTTATGTTTTGTGGGTTTGGATGTACAATCTGAGAGAAATACTTGGTGTGCTCTAATTGAAACCCCTAGTCTCTGGAGCACATGGCCATGAAGCTATTTTCAGCTTTTCAAAATATTTTTTTTTATTTTAGATCATAACTACATCATATCCACTTACACTTTTCTGCCCACAAGCCCTACTATGATTACTCAATGTTCTCTAATTCATAGCCTGCTTTTCTTAAACAGGAGTTTCACATTAAACACAGTGGATATTGGAAGGTGGCATACATTTGGTGGCAGGATTTCCTAGCTATGAGGTCAAAGGTTACTGACCAGGAACAATGAGTATGTAACAATATGTGCACAGAAAGGTCACTGTGATTTTCATAATGAGCAGCTTGACTTCCAGGATAGTAGAAGAATGCATACTAAAACACAAACTTTCTGGAATAGGCCACTATCTGCAGGGTGGGTTGTGCAGAGCTACAAGGACTATACAATCTGAGTCATGGATTTCTGATTCCCTGGTCGTGGGCTGCAAAATTTTAGGTCCAACTGAGTGGTCCCAGGCAATGCTGGACTCTGAGAAGGCTTCTTTCCATGATTCTCTTTTCCTTCTGCTCTATCGAGTTATAAGGAAGAACAAAGGTTACACCATTCTGAATGTACGGTTTTCAAAGCAGATCTGCTCAGATGTCATTTCTGCAAAATTTGTGTGGACCATGAGACAGACTAGGGTTCTTTTGGTCCATGTGGTGAACTGGGCAGTTACCCTTGTCCTCGGAGCCTTCCTCTCAATGTGTTTCTTGGTTTGGGGGAGACTCTGCAGCCCTGGCATGGGAGGGTGTGTTGCTTATGATATAACTGTCCAGTTTGCACATGCATGCAATGCTGTTGGTGTGCAGTGGGGGCTGATGACGGATAACTGAAGGTCTGATTACTTGAAGTTCTGAATATTCCATTCCACTTTCAGGTTTGCCTTATAAATATTTTAGAAAGTAGTAAAAAGTGGTGATGCAGATGTCTCTCAGCAATACAAGATTATAATGTTTTTAACTCTCTGCTAACAAGAGTTACAATACTGTACTGAGTGAAGTTTAATTCCAGTGTACAAAATGAGTCTATGTTCTGCAGAGATTCCTCAGGTGTGTATGGTTTAGGACAGGGAGTTAGGTCAGGGTCTTCATCTTGGGCTTAAATCTCTTGGCAGGAAGCAGATTTTAAATTATTCTCCCATGTTGTTTGTGGAATGGGCATCAGTGGGGCTTAGTTTACCTGAATAAATAAAGGGGCATAAAGGTCTGCAGAGCCATAGCAGAAGATCAGCTCCTTTTGCATAGAGAGCTCTAGAGCAAGGATATCCTGTCTTTGGAATAGATATCCATAACTGCAGGGTCAAAAGTGTTGAAGGGTCACTTTGAATAGATTTAATTGGAGTGTTGAAGTCTGTGTTTATTTAATCTCTTTACACTTGGATTCATAGGTATTTGGACAACATTGGTCAAGATCACACTTTTCATGGCTAAATTTCTTTTGTACTTTATATTAATAGTTGATATATTTTGACCTTTGCTCTTGGGTTATTCTCTCTATCTCTTTTATTCTTTTACAAAGAATATACATATTTTGATTGTTGTTACTTTGTGGTAAGTATAAAAGTCATATTATATCAGTTTGTGTATCTTGTTTTCATAATTCCATTGAGCATTCTGGGTATTTCCAAAATAAAATGTTAATGTGCCTTTGTAATCTCCATTTTGTTATTAATTGTTGTTCATTGTCATTGGATTGTATTCATTTCATGTTACAAACTTACCATGTATAGGATCTTAAATTCTGATACTTCATGTTCTTAAAGACCATTATTTAGTTCTTTATTTATTTTAGTTTTATTGTTAATCCATGAAAGAGTTTTGGCTCATCAGATAAAACACGTTGTGTATCTTGGCAAGAGAGTCAGCACATCTTTTGTGGGATGACCAGAGTTAAGATACTGACATTCAACTTCACATAATTATCTACATCCCATAACATGTATATTTATACAAACCATTTTCTCTCAAACTCATAGATACAAAATATAGGAATAAACTTGATAAAATGTTAAAGATTAGTACCATGAATATTATTGCCATAAATTCTAATCTTATACACTACAGTTTAGCTTTGACACACTGCACTGTAAATTGTAAAGCTACTTCTAGTTGTTCTTAATAATCAAAACCTGGATTCAGATATGCGATTAATGATGAAAGATCAGAGAAGAAGAGCCCTAGCCCTAGATCTCACTTCTACTGAATCCTCAGACCAAAGGGGCAGGCTATTTTTACTCTAGGATTCTTCTCCCCCCTTATATTTCTCTTTCCTCCAACAATAACAACCTCCCAAGTTCAGGGATAAAGGAATGAGGCACCACTTGTCTCTCTTCCTCTTTTAGACTGAATCAATCTGGTGTACCCTGGGGCAGCCATGAAATCCACCTTATTATGTCTCCCAAGTGCTGGGATTAAAGGTGTGCTCCACCATGGCCTGTCATCTATGCCTAACTACTGCATAGCTCCACACTCTATTCTTAAAGCAAGTTTGTTTTTGTTTAGAAGTGTTTATGGTTGAAGAAGAGAATCATTTCAGTCTGCATCCTGTAATGATGGGTGTAAGCTCTGCAAATTTCGTGGAGTGAGAAAGAGAGTTTGTACTTGTGCACTGCAGGAAGAAAGCTAGGTCATCTATTGGTGACATTGGTAAGTGACAATGAAATCTGAATCTGACTAGGCTGTGGTGGCTTTTGCTTTGATTGCAGCAATAAGGAAGAAGATGCAAGTGGATCTCTATGAGTTTGAAGACAGCGTGGTCTACAGAGTAAGTTCCAGGACAGCAGGGCCACAAAGGGAAACAATGTTTCAAAGATCAAAATAAATAAATAAATAAATAAATAAATAAATAAATAAATAAATAAAACCAACAGACAGTTAATGAAAAATATCTTCATATCAATTATGGTTAAAATATTTAAATTAATCACTACAGCATCATTCATGAGCCTGCTTTGGAGCCACCTTAGGGAAGTGGATGATGTTACATGAACTCATTATTTGATTATTTAATTATATAAAACAATGATTATATCGTCCATGACACCTGGAATCTGGTGCCACAGATCATCTAATTACATAATTAATGTATTTGAATTGACAATCTGTTTCAATCCCCAAGATAATGTAAATATGTGTATAGTTATGTAAACAACAATCCTCCATTCCATGAAGAGACGTCTAACACTCCCTCTTTGGAGTTAATGTGCAATATCATCACATTTTATGATTCATTGACTCAATTGATGATGATGACATCCTTCATGACTGGAGTCTGGCCATGCTTCCCGGCCAGTAAAATGCTATATCACCTATTTATTGTGACAGTAAGCTATTACTGAATTATTTAATTCTTTAAATTATGTAAACGACAGACAGTGCCATCACCGATTACGGTTAGGGTGCAAAAATCTGTCAGGGACGAGGTTAGGAAAGTTGTAGACATGGGCAGAGCATTTGCTGAATGATCTATGCATCTCCCAGAGTACAGGGGATGCTGGATGATTGAGTCCAGGAGGTTGCATGGTGCCCTCTGAGAAGTACAAGGACTTCACCAAGGCCAGCATGGTGGTCTGGGTGTTGACTACCTCCTCTTTCTCCACATCTCCACATTGGTTGTGATCTACCATGCGAAGGAGTGGCACTAGGAGGTCGGCACCATCACCGAGACCTGGCAAAAGGATGATGACTCAGAACACGGAAGAACATCTCTCTCTCTCTCAGCTATGCTGGTGATGGCCTTGCTGCAGCCATCTTTTCAGCTGTTATCAACATTGTGGCTACTACTGCTACGCCAGGATTGGACCCATTATCTCACGTTCTGCCGCATCACAACAGAGATTCAGGCGCTTGTGATGATGTCAGGCCAACAGAATTCATCAGGCAAGACAGTATGATTATCTGACAATTAACTGATGGCATTTTAAAAATGCGTGATGACAGCATTCAATTTCATAACTGACAATTCTGCCCAGGAATTGATGATAGAAAAAAAGGTCAATGGCTTATATGTTTAAAGATGTAATTATTAAATTATTTCATTATATAATCTGTGGTCCCTGAAGTTTGGTGCCACCTTGTGTGACTCAAGTGTGACAGACAATCTAACTCTCTGATTATTTCATTATTCAAATCTGTCTTTTTCTACTACAGGAAGAGTGGAGTCTCGATCCACCTTGTTGGTGCTAAACTGTATCTTGTGAATTCTTTCTTTCTTTCTTCCTTTCTTTATTTAAATCAATGTTGATATCATTTTGTTACCTCTCTAGTGGTGAATTATGAGAAACTATCTCTTTATTCATTCATTTTTTGTTAAAATCTATGATTAAGAACTCAATGTCTCTTCAGTATTTAGCAATCATTTAGGCATCACGCAGAAAACACCATCCACTTGTTTAATGTGTATTTATTTAATTATGAAAATCTGTCATTATTTATTCAGTGATCACTGGAGGTTTGATCCTCCTTAGGGGAGACCATTGTACAAGACCATCACGTCATCTAATACTACACTTACTTCTTTAACTGTTAAACTAGGAAATTAAGTAATAATTCATCATTTAATTTATGTATTTAAAATACAGGTAATGTTATGGACCATAAGTCCTTTTGGAGTCAGATTTTGGGAGTTGATGATGTAATATCATCTCATTACTCCATTATTTAGCTATGTAAATAGATCTTTACATCAGCGATAGGTTTAGGACTTTGGTGCCATCTCATCAGTGTTACTATAAAAGGCCCACTAATTAATTTTCAATTTAATTTTTTAAAAACATCATTATTCCAGGAAGAGATCAGTCTGACTACTCCATGTGGGATTTAAGTATGCACCACCATGTCATTTTTCAATCTTTTTTCATTATATCTTAATTATTTAACTCGATGAAGATGTTGTTCTTCTTGACTGGAGTCGGGCCAATCCTCCATGGGGGTTAATCACGTGGCATTATTTAATTATCTAAGTACTACTTCCTTGACAATCGGGGGAGTTTGATTCCATTTTTAAAAGTTAAGTATGGAGGACTATCCAATTATTAACTTATTTGATTGTGTAAGTAATGCTGGTGTCATCAGTCACTTGGCTGCTGAGGGATTGACACAGCAGGACATCTGTACCAGAAGCAGTGCCCAGAGAATGGGGGACACTGCCTTTTACAGTGGTTAATGATTACGTAGTAGTAGGTTTTTAGCAATCGAATGATTACATGATTTTTAAAAAACTGTACTCTTTCGCATCATCAGTTTCTGAGAGGTTGCAAAAGAACTGACCCATAAAGGACACAGTGACCACTGATTTTAAAAATGGAATAACTGAATAAACTCCTGATTAGGGAATCTCATCTAATGAACTCTGTCGGGCTGTTAACATGACACACCACCAACAGTAAATAACCCTAAATAACCATATTAGAAAGCAGGGTACAGGACTTAATAGAGAACAGTCAATTGAGGAATCCAAAATGACTGAAAGAAACAGAAGTCACTGCTCAAAATCCTTAATCATCAGCCTAATGCAAATCTAAACAACTCTGAGAAACCATGGGATCAAGCTCCTCTAAAGGTAAGAGGATGAGGAGGAGTTAATTTTATTTTCAATGAAGGGAAAAGGATTACATTAGAGGCGATTAATTGTATTGTTTCCGTTCTAGAAATTAGAAAACTGAAGCATAGAAAACAGGTTTAAAATACTCATCATTGTACTTGAATGGCACAATGATGCTTTTGTTTTCATGCTTATGTCACTATAGGCAAGTTGTAGCTTGAGAGACTGGTAAATGTGTAGAACTCAAATCTTCTTTGTTTTTGTGAGAAACTCAGTGAGGCTGTAAGGTTACCTCATCGGTGGGTATACTCCTTTAAGCCTGTGGGAGGGGCACTAGAATGTGACAGAATGTTGGTTCATAAATATTGCCTGGCAACCCTGTTGCATTCTGTATCCTGGTATCATTGGCCAAGGACCAGAGTGCAGCTTCGAGAAAGTGTTATCATGGGACATTACAGTCTCCCAAGGTAACTATCTCCTAAAACTTTTAATGACAACATTTGACTCGCCTAAACAAGTCATAGCCACACCTCTGGAGGTGTTTCTACATCTTTTACTGGTTACCAAATTCAAGATTACCCAGTCATCAGAGAACGTAGTCTGTGGAGAAACAGTTCAAAGTCTTCTGTTTATGAATACTCTAGCTCCTAAGAAGTCAAACTATGGAACAAAAGACAAATAAGACTCATAATTATTCATCAAAAGGTGAGTTGCCATTGTTGACTTCCTTCAGGAAGGTGAAAATCCATTTGTTAGAGTAGACTTTGTGATTATTGGATTTCAGTCCATCTCTTTTGAGGCAGCTGCCCAACATTAAATATGTGATATCTTCTAAAAATGCTGCATACAGAATGACAGTTCAGCATTTTAAACATGTTACTACTCTGCTCTACGATTAAATAAGGGATGAACCTGGGAGTTTCCCACAATCATGTGGGAGTCAACAGAGAGTCAATTGTGTGGAGTATGGCAGAGCATATCATCCTCTGATTATTTTGTTATTTGATTATTAAAATAGGACATTAGATAATCCATGATCAGTAGATTGTTGTGATGCAGTGTGGGAGGAAATTATTATAGACCATCTTATCATCAATTATGTAGTAAAAATATTTAAATTAATCATGACTGCATAGTTCATGAGCCTGGTTTGGAGCCACCTTAGAAAAGTGGATGATGTTACATGAACTCATTATTTGATTATTTAATAGTATAAAACAATGATTATATCGTCCATGACACCTGGAATCTGGTGCCACGGATCATCTAATTACATAATTAATGAATGTAAATTGACAATCTGTGTTAATCCCCAAGGTAATGTAAATATTTGTATAGTTATGTAAACAACAATCCCCCATTCCATGAAGAGACCTGTAAAGCTCCTACTTGTGGAGATAATGTGCAATGTCTTCACATTGTATGATTCATTGACTCAGTTGATGATGATGACATCCTTCATGACTGGAGTCTGGCCATGCTTCCCTGCCAGGAGAATGCTACATCCACTATTTATTGTGACAGTTAGCTATTAGTGACTTATTTCATTCTTTAAATTATGTAAACGACAGACACTGCCATCACCGATTACGGTTAGGGTGCAAAAATCTGTCAGGGACAAGGTTAGGAAAGTTGTAGACATGGGCAGAGCATTTGCTGAATGATCTATGCATCTTCCAGAGTACGAGGGATGCTGGGTGATTGAATCCTGAAGGTTGCACGGTGCCCTCTAAGAAGTACAAGGACTTCACCAAGGCCGGCACCGTGGTCTGGCTGTTGACTACCTGTTCTTCCTCTACATCTTCACATTGGTTGTGATCTACCATGAGAAGAAGGAGTGGCACTAGGAGGTCTGTATCATCACTGAGACCTGGCATAAGTATGACGACTCACAAGACTGAAGAACATCTCTCTCTCATCTATGATATTGAAGCCCCTGCTGCAGCCATCTTTTCAGCTGTTATCAACATTGTGGCTACTACTGCTACGCCAGGATTGGGCCCACTATCAAATGTCCTGCCGAACCACAACAGACATTCAGGCTCTTGTGATGAGGTCAGGCCAACAGAATTCATCAGGCAAGACTGTATGGTTATCTGACGATTAACTGATGGCCTGTTAAAAATGCGTGATGACAGCATACAGTTTCATACCTGGCAAGTAAGCCCAGGAATTTATGATACTAAAAAATGTCAACGGCTTACATATTTAAAGATGTAATTATTAAATTCTTTCATTATATAATCAGTGATCCCTCAAGATTGGCGCCACCTCGTGTAACTCAAGTGTGACAGACCATCTAACTATCTGATTATTTCATTATTCAAATCTGTCTTTTTCTACTCCAGGGAGAGTGGAGTCTGTATCCCCCTTGTTGGTGTTAAATTGTATCTTTTGAATTCTTTCATTCTTTCTTTCTTTCATTCTTTCTTCCTTTCTTTATTGAAATCAATGTTGATATCATTATTTTATCTCTCTAGGGGCGAATTATGAGAAACTATCTCTTTATTCATTCATTTTTTTGTTCAAATCCCTGATTAAGTACTCAATGTCTCTTCAGTAATGAGCAACCATTTAGGCTTCACGAATAAAACACCATCCACTTATTTAATTTGTGTTCATTTAATTATGAAAATCTGTCATTACCTATTCAGTGATCACTGGGGTTTTGAGCCTCCTTTGGGGAGATCATTGTAACAGACCATCACGTCATCTAATACTACACTTACTTCTTCAACTGTTAAGCTAGGAAATTAAGTAATAATTCATCATTTTATTTACGTATTTCAAATACAGTTAACGTTATGGTACATTAGTCCCGTTTGGAGTCAGATTTTGGTAGTTGATGATGTAATGTCATCTCATTACTTCATCATTTAGCTATGTAAATAGATCTTTACATCAGCGATAGGTTTAGGACTTTGGTGCCATCTCATCAGTGTTAATATAAAAGGCCCACTAATTAATTTTCTATTGAATTTTTTAAAAACATCATGATTCCAGTAAGAGATCAGTCTGACTACTCCATGTGGGATTTAATTATGCACCACCATGTAATTTTTCAGTCATTTTTCATTATATAATAATTATTAAAATCGATGAAGATGTTGTTCTTCTTGACTGGACTCGGGCCAAAACTCCATGGGAGTTAATCACGTGGCATTATTGAATTATCTAATTACTACTTCCTTGACAATCACTGGAGTTTGGTTCCATCTTTTGAAAGTTAAATATGGAGGACTATCCAATTATTAACTTATTTGATTGCGTAAGTAATGATGGTGCCATCCGTCATTTGGCTGCTGTGGCACTGACACAGCAGGAGATCAGTACCAGTAGCAGTGGCCAGAGAATGTGATACACTGCCTTATAAGGTGATTACTGATGACGCAATAGTAGATTTTTAACTATCGAATGATTACACGATTTAAAAAAAAAATAAAACTGTACTGTTGCGCATCATCAGTTTCTGAGAGGTTGCACCAGAACTGACCCATTAAGGACACAGTGACCCCCCGATTTTAAAAATGGAATAAGATAATAATCTCCTGATTAGGGAATCTCATTTAATGAACTCTGTCGGGCTGTTAACATGACCCACCACCAGCAATAATTCACTCTAAATAACCATATTAGAAAACAGGGTACAGGACTTAATAGAAAACAGTCAGTTGAGGAATCCAAAATGACTGAAAGAAACAGAAGACACTGCTCAAAATCCTTAATCATCAGCCTAATGCAAATCTAAACAACTCTGAGAAACCATGGGATCAAGCTCCTCTAAAGGTAAGAGGATGCGGAGGAGTTAATTTTATTTTCAATGAAGGGAAAAGGATTACATTAGAGGCAATTAATTGTATTGTTTCCGTTCTAGAAATTAGAAAACTGAAGCATAGAAAACAGGTTTAAAATACTCATCATTGTACTTGAATGGCACAATGATGCTTTCGTTTTCATGCTTATGTCACTATAGGCAAGTTGTAGCTTGAGAGACTGGTAAATGTGTAGAACTCAAATCTTCTTTGTTTTTGTGAGAAACTCAGTGAGGCTGTAAGGTTACCTCATCGGTGGGTATACTCCTTTAAGCCTGTGGGAGGGGCACTAGAATGTGACAGAATGTTGGTTCATAAATGTTGCCTGGCAACCCTGTTGCATTCTGTATCCTGGTATCATTGGCCAAGGACCAGAAAGCAGCTTCAGAAAGTGTTATCATGGGACATTACAGTCTCCCAAGGTAACTATCTCCTAAAACTCAATTGATGATGATGACATCCTTCATGACTGGAGTCTGGCCATGCTTCCCTGCCAGTAGAATGCTACATCCACTATTTATTGTGACAGTTATCTATTAGTGACTTATTTCATTCTTTAAATTATGTAAACGATAGACACTGCCATCACCGATTACGGTTAGGGTGCAAAAATCTGTCAGGGACAAGGTTAGGAAAGTTGTAGACATGGGCAGAGCATTTGCTGAATGATCTATGCATCTTCCAGAGTACGAGGGATGCTGGGTGATTGAGTCCTGAAGGTTGCACGGTGCCCTCTGAGAAGTACAAGGACTTCACCAAGGCCGGCACGGTGGTCTGGGTGTTGACTACCTGCTCTTCCTCCACATCTTCACATCGGTTGTGATCTACCATGAGAAGAAGGAGTGGCACTAGGAGGTCGGCACCATCACCGAGACCTGGCAAAAGGATGACGACTCAGAAGACAGAAGAACATCACTCTCTCAGCTATGCTGGTGATAGACCTGCTGCAGCCAACTTTTCAGCTGTTATCAACATTGTGGCTACTAATGCTATGCCAGGATTGGGCCCACTATCAAATGTCCTGCCGAACCTCAACAGACATTCAGGCGCTTGTGATGAGGTCAGGCCAACAGAATTCATCAGGCAAGACAGTATGATTATCTGACGATTAACTGATGGCATTTTAAAATTGTGTGATGACAGCATACAGTTTCATACCTGGCAAGTCTGCCCAGGAATTGATGTTACAAAAAAAGGTTAATGGCTTACATATTTAAAGATGTAATTATTAAATTCTTTCATTATATAATCTGTGATCCCTGAAGTTTGGTGCCACCTTGTGTGACTCAAGTGTGACAGACTATCTAAATATCTGATTATTTCATTCTTCAAATTGGTCTTTTTCTACTCCAGGAAGAGTGTAGTCTTGATCCACCATGTTGGTGTTAAATTGTATCTTGTGAATTCTTTCTTTCTTTCTTCCTTTCCTTATTTAAATCAATGTTGATATCATTTTGTTATCTCTCTTGGGGCGAATTATGAGAAACTTTCTCTTTATTCATTCATTTTTTGTTCAAATCTAAGATTAAGAACACAATGTCTATTCAGTATTTAGCAATCATTTAGGCTTCACGCATAAAACACCATCCACTTGTTTAATGTTTATTCATTTAATTATGAAAATCTGTCATTATGTATTCAGTGATCACTGGAGTTTTGAGCCTCCTTAGGGGAGACCGTTGTACCAGACCATCACATAATCTAATACTACACTTGCTTCTTTAACTGATAAACTAGGAAATTAGGTAATAATTCATCATTTAATTGACATATTTACAATACAGGTAATGTTATGGACCATAAGTCCCTTTTGGAGTCAGATTGTGGGAGTTGATGATGTAATATCATCTCATTACTTCATCATTTAGCTGTGTAAATAGATCTTTACATCAGCGATAGGTTTAGGACTTTGTTGCCATCTCGTCAGTGTTACTATAAAAGGCCCACTAATTAATTATCAATTTAATTTTATAAAAACATCATTATTCCAGGAAGAGATCATTCTGACTACTCCATGTGGGATTTAAGTGTGCACCACCATGTCATTTTTCAATCATTTTTCATTATATATTAATTATTTAAATCGATGAAGATGTTGTTCTTCTTGACGGGAGTCGGGCCATTCCTCCATGGGAGTTAATCACATGGCATTATTTAATCGTCTAAGTACTACTTCCTTGACAATCACTGGAGTATGGTTCCATCTTTTGAAAGTTAAGTATGGAGGACTATCCAATTTTTAACTTACTTGATTGCGTAAGTAATGATGGTGTCATCCCTCATGTGGCTGTTGTGGGATTGACAGAGCAGGAGAACGGTACCAGAAGCAGTGCCCAGAGAATGGGGGACACTGCCTTATGCAGTGATTACTGATTACGTAATAGTAGATTTTTAACAATCGAATGATTACATGAAACTGTACTGTTCGCATCATCAGTTTCTGAGAGGTTGCAACAGAACTGACCCATGAAGGACACAGTGACCACCGATTTTAAAAATGGAATAACTGAATAATCTCCTGATCAGGGAATCTCATCTAATGAACTCTGTCGGGCTGATAACATGACACACCACCAACAATTAATCACTCTAAATAACCATATTAGAAAGCAGGATCAGGACTTAATAGAGAAAAGTCAATTGAGGAATCCAAAATGACTGAAAGAAACAGAAGACACTGCTCAAAATCCTTAATCATCAGCCTAATGCAAATCTACACAACTCTGAGAAACCATGGGATCAAGCTCCTCTAAAGGTAAGAGGATGAAGAGGAAATTATTTTATTTTCAAGAAAGGGAAAAGGATTATGGTTGAGGCAATTAATTTTATTGTTTCTTTTCTAGAAATTAGAAAATTGCAGCATAAAAAACTGGTTCAAAATACTCATCATTGTACTTGAATGGCATAATGATGCTTTCATTGCCATGCCTATGTCACTATAGGGATTTTGTAGCTTGAGAGATTGGTATATATGTAAAACTCAAAAGAAAGAGCCCTGCTTTGTGTTTGTGAGAAACTCAGTGGGGTGGTAAGGTTAGTTCATCAGTGGGTATGCTCCTTTTAGCATGTGGGAGGGGCACTAGAATGTGACAGAATGTTGGTTCATAAATGTTGCCTGGCAACCCTGCTTGCATTCTGTATCCTGGTAGCATGGGCCAAGAACCAGAGAGCAGCTTCGAGAAAGAATTGTCATGGGACATTACAGTCTCCCAAGATAACTATCTCCAAAAACTTTCAATGACAGCATTTGATTCGCCTAACCAAGTCACAGCCAAATCTCTGGAAGTTTGCCTACAGCTTTTACTGGTTACCAAATTCAAGATTACCTAATCATGAGAGAACATCGTCTGTGGACAAACAGTTCAAAGTCTTCTGTTTATGAATTCTCTCTCCTAACAAGTAATATTATGGACACAAAGATAATAAGACTCACATTTATTCATCAAAAGGTGAGTTTGCCATTGTTGACTTCCTTCAGGATTGTGATAATCCGTTTGTTAGAGTGGACTTAGTGATTATTGGATTTCAGTCCATCTCTTTTGAGGCAGCTGCCCAACATTAAATATGTGATATTTTCTAAAAACCCTGCATATACAATGACAGTTCAGCATTTAAACATGTTCCTACTCTGCTCTGCGATTAAATAAGAGATGAACCTGGGAGTTTCCCACAATCATGTGGGAGTCAACTGAGAGGCAATTGTGTGGAGCATGGCAGACCATTTCATCCTCTCATTATGTTGTTATTTGATTATTAAAATAGGACACTAGATAATCCATGATCAGTGGATTGCGGTGACGCGATGTGGGAGGCAATTATTATAGACCACCTTAATATCAATTGTGTAGTTAAAATATTTAAATTAATCACGACAGCATCATTCATGAGCCTGGTTTGGAGCCACCTAGGAAAGTGGATTATGTTACATGAACTCATTATTTGATTATGTAATTAGATAAAACAATGATTAAATCGTCCATGACACCTGATCTGGTGCCACAGATCATCTAATTACATAATTAATGAATTTAAATTGACAATCTGTGTTAATCCCCAAGATAATGTAAACATTTGTATATTCATGTAGACAACAATCCTCCATTCCATGAAGAGACCTGTAAACCTCCCTCTTGTGGAGATAATGTGCAAAATCTACACATTTTATGATTCATTGACTCCATGATGATGACATCTTTCATGACTGGAGTCTGGCCATACCTCCCTGCCAGTTAAATACTACATCACCTCTTTATTGGGACAGTTAGCTATCACTGACTTATTTAATTCTTTAAATTACTTAAACGACAGACAATGCCAACACCGATCATTTTTAGGTTGCATATATCTGTCAGCGACAATTTAGGAAACTTGTAGACATGGGCAGAGCATGTTCTGAATGTCTATGCGACTCCAGACCACTAGGAATGCTGGAGAATAGAGTCCAGAAGATTGCATGGTGCCCCCGAAGAAGAACAAGAACTTTACTAAGGTCTGCATGGTGGTCTGGGTGTTGAATACTTGCTCTTCCTCCACATCTTCACATCGGTTGTGGTCTACGGCTAGAAGATGTAGTGGCACTAGCAGGTCGGCACCATCACTGAGACCTGGCAAAAAGATGACGACTCAGAACACGGAAGAACATCTCTCTCTCAGCTAAAATGTTGATGCCCCTGCTGCAGCCACCTTTTCAGCTGATATCAACATTTTGACTACTACTGGTATGCCAGGAATGGGCCATTTACCTCAGGTCCTGCCGCAACACAACAGAGATTCAGGCACCGGTGAGGATGTCAGGCCAACAGAATTCATCAGGCAAGAAAGTATGATTATCTGACGATTAACTGATGGAATATTAAAAATCCGTGATGACAGCATCCGTTTTCATATCTGGCAAGTCTGCCCAGGTATTGATGATACGAAAAATTTCAACGACTTAGATATGTAAAGATGTAATCATTAAATTGTTTCATTATGTAATCTGTGAACCCTGAAGTGTGGTGCCACCTTGTGTGACTCAAGTGTGACAGACGATCTAACAATCTGATGCTTTCATTATTTAAATCTGCCTTTTTCTACTCCAGGAAGAGTGGAGTCTGGAGCCCCCTTGTTGGTGTTAAAATGTCTCTTGTGGTTTCAATATTTATTTATTTAAATCAATGTTGATATCATTTTGTTATCTCTCTAGGGGTGAATTATGAGAAATTATCTTTTCATTCATTCATTTTATTGTTCAAATGTATGATTAAGAACTCAATGACTCTTCAGAATTGATCAATCTTTAGGTTTCACACATAAAACAACATCCTCTAGTTTAATGTTTATTCATTGAATTATGAAAATCTGTCCTTATGTATTCAGTTACCAGTGAAGATTTAAGCCACCTTAGGGGAGTCCATCGTGCCAGAACATAGCGTCATCTAATTGTACACTTACTTATTTACCTGTTAAACTAGGAAATTAAATAATAATTCATCATTTAATTAACGTATTTGAAAAACAGGTAATGATATGGACCCTAAGTCCCTTTTGGAGTCAGATTTTGTGAGTAGACGATGTAACATCATCTCATTACTTGATCATTTAGCTCTGTAAGTAGGTCATTACATCAGCGATAGTTTTAGGACTTTGGTGCCATCTCGTCAGTGTTAATATAAAACGCCAGCTAATTAATTATCAACTTAATTTTATAAAAACATCATTATTCCAGGAAGAGGTCATTCTGACTACTCCATGGGGGATTTAAGTGTGCACCACCATGTTATTTTTCAATCATTTTTCATTATATATTAATTATTTAAATAGATGAAGATGTTGTTCTTCTTGACGGGAGTCGGGCCATTTCTCCATGGGAGTTAATCACGTGGCATTATTTAATCGTCTAAGTACTACTTCCTTGACAATCACTGGAGTGATCTTTTGAAAGTTAAGTATGGAGGACTATCCAATTTTTAACTTACTTGATTGCATAAGTAATGATGGTGTCATCCCTCATGTGGCTGTTGTGGGATTGACAGAGCAGGAGAACGGTACCAGAAGCAGTGCCCATATAATGGGGGACACTGCCTTATGCAGTGATTACTGATTACATAATAGTAGATTTTTAACAATCGAATGATTACTCGAAACTGTACTGTTTCGCATCATTAGTTTCTGAGAGGTTGCACCAGAACTGACCCATGAAGGACACAGTGACCCCCGATTTTAAAAATGGAATAAGAGAATAATCTCCTGATTAGGGAATCTCATCTAATGAACTCTGTCGGGCTGTTAACATGACACACCACCAGCAATAATTCACTCTAAATAACCATATTAGAAAACAGGGTACAGGACTCAATAGAGAACAGTCAATTGAGGAATCCAAAATGACTGAAAGAAACAGAAGACACTGCTCAAAATCTTTAATCATCAGCCTAATGCAAATCTAAACAACTCTGAGAAACCATGGGATCAAGCTCCTCTAAAGGTAAGAGGATGAGGAGGAGTTAATTTTATTTTCAATGAAGGGAAAAGGATTACATTAGAGGCGATTAATTGTATTGTTTCCGTTCTAGAAATTAGAAAACTGAAGCATAGAAAACAGGTTTAAAATACTCATCATTGTACTTGAATGGCACAATGATGCTTTTGTTTTCATGCTTATGTCACTATAGGCAAGTCGTAGCTTGAGAGACTGGTAAATGTGTAGAACTCAAATCTTCTTTGTTTTTGTGAGAAACTCAGTGAGGCTGTAAGGTTACCTCATCGGTGGGTATACTCCTTTAAGCATGTGGGAGGGGCACTAGAATATGACAGAATGTTGGTTCATAAATGTTGCCTGGCAACCCTGTTGCATTCTGTATCCTGGTATCATGGGCCAAGGACCAGAGAGCAGCTTCGAGAAAGTGTTATCATGGGACATTACAGTCTCCCAAGGTAACTATCTCCTAAACCTTTTCATGACAGCATTTGATTCGCCTAACCAAGTCAGAGCCACACCTATGGAAGTGTGCCTACAGCTTTTCCTGGTTACCTAATTCAAGATTACCTAATCATCAGAGAACATAGTCTGTGGAGAAACAGTTCAGAGTCTTCTGTTTATGAATACTCGCTCTCCTCAGAAGTAAAACTATGGAGCAAAAGATAATAAGACTATGATTATTCATCAAAAAGGTGAGTTTGACATTGTTGACTTCCTTCAGGAAGGTGATAATCCGTTTGTTAGAGTAGACTTAGCGATTATTAGATTTCAGTCCATCACTTTTGAGGCAGCCGGCCAACATTAAATATGTGATATCTTCGAAAAACCCTGCATACACAATGACAGTTCAGCATTTAAACATGTTACTACTGTGCTCTGCGATTAAATAAGGGATGAACCTGGGAGTTTCCCACAATCATGTGGGAGTCAACAGAGAGTCAATTGTGTGGAGTATGGCAGAGCATTTCATCCTCTGATTATTTTGTTATTTGATTATTAAAGTAGGACATTAGATAATCCATGATCAGTAGATTGTTGTGATGCAGTGTGGGAGGAAATTATTATAGACCATCTTATCATCAATTATGTAGTTAAAATATTTAAATTAATCATGACTGCATAGTTCATGAGCCTGGTTTGGAGCCACCTTAGAGAAGTGGATGATGTTACATGAACTCATTATTTGATTATTTAATTGTATAAAACAATGATTATATCGTCCATGACACCTGGAATCTGGTACCACGGATCATCCATTTACATAATTAATGAATGTAAATTGACAATCTATGTTAATCCCCAAGGTAATGTAAATATTTGTATAGTTATGTAAACAACAATCCCCCATTCCATGTAGAGACCTGTAAAGCTCCTACTTGTGGAGATAATGTGCAATATCTTCACATTGTATGATTCATTGACTCAATTGATGATGATGACATCCTTCATGACTGGAGTCTGTCCATGCTTCCCTGCCAGAAGAATGCTACATCCACTATTTATTGTGACAGTTAGCTATTAGTGACTTATTTCATTCTTTAAATTATGTAAACGATAGACACTGCCATCACCGATTACGGTTAGGGTGCAAAAATCTGTCAGGGACAAGGTTAGGAAAGTTGTAGACATGGGCATAGCATTTGCTGAATGATCTATGCATCTTCCAGAGTACTAGGGATGCTAGGTGATTGAGTCCTGAAGGTTGCACGGTGCCCTCAGAGAAGTACAAGGACTTCACCAAGGCCGGAACGGTGGTCTGGCTGTTGACTACCTGTTATTCCTCTACATCTTCACATTGGTTGTGATCTACCATGAGAAGAAGGAGTGGCACTAGGATGTCGATATCATCACTGAGACCTAGCATAAGGATGACGACTCACAAGACAGAAGAACATCTCTCTCTCATCTATGATATTGAAGCCCCTGCTGCAGCCATCTTTTCAGGTGTTATCAACATTGTGGCTACTAATGCTATGCCAGGACTGGGCCCACTATCAAATGTCCTGCCAAACCACAACAGACATTCAGGCGCTTGTGATGAGGTCAGGCCAACAGAATTCATCAGGCAAGACAGTATGATTATCTGACGATTAACTGATGGCCTGTTAAAAATGTGTGAAGACAGCATACAGTTTCATACTAGAACTGATGTTACTAAAAAATGTCAACGGCTTACATATTTAAAGATGTAATTATTAAATTCTTTCATTATATAATCTGTGATCCCTGAAGATTGGCGCCACCTCGTGTGACTCAAGTGTGACAGAACATCTAACTATCTGATTATTTCATTATTCAAATCTGTCTTTTTCTACTCCAGGGAGAGTGGAGTCTGTATCCACCTTGTTGGTGTTAAATTGTATCTTGTGAATTCTTTCATTCTTTCTTTCTTTCATTCTTTCTTTCTTCCTTTCTTTATTGAAATCAATGTTGATAGCATTTTTTTTTTATCTCTCTAGGGGTGAATTATGAGAAACTATCTCTTTATTCATTCATTTTTTGTTCAAATCTCTGATTAAGTACTCAATGTCTCTTCAGTATTGAGCAACCATTTAGGCTTCACGAATAAAACACCATCCACTTGTTTAATTTGTGTTCATTTAATTATGAAAATCTGTCATTACCTATTCAGTGATCACTGGGGTTTTGAGCCTCCTTTGGGGAGATCATTGTACCAGACCATCACGTCATCTAATACTACACTTACTTCTTTAACTTTTAAGCTAGGAAATTAAGTAATAATTCATCATTTTATTTACGTATTTCAAATACAGGTAACTTTATGGTACATTAGTCCTGTTTGGAGTCAGATTTTGGTAGTTGATGATGTAATATCATCTCATTACTTCATCATTTAGCTATGTAAATAGATCTTTACATCAGCGATAGGTTTAGGACTTTGGTGCCATCTCATCAGTGTTAATATAAAAGGCCCACTAATTAATTTTCTATTGAATTTTTTAAAAACATCATGATTCCAGTAAGAGATCAGTCTGACTACTCCATGTGGGATTTAATTATGCACCACCATGTAATTTTTCAGTCATTTTTCATTATATATTAATTATTAAAATCGATGAAGATGTTGTTCTTCTTGACTGGACTCGGGCCAAAACTCCATGGGAGTTAATCACGTGGCATTATTGAATTATCTAATTACTACTTCCTTGACAATCACTGGAGTTTGGTTCCATCTTTTGAAAGTTAAATATGGAGGACTATCCAATTATTAACTTATTTGATTGTGTAAGTAATGATGGTGCCATCTGTCATTTGGCTGCTGTGGCACTGACACAGCAGGAGATCGGTACCAGAAGCAGTGGCCAGAGAATGGGATACACTGCCTTATACGGTGATTACTGATTACGCAATAGTAGATTTTTAACTATCGAATGATTACACGATTTAAAAAAAAATAAAACTGTACTGTTTCGCATCATCAGTTTCTGAGAGGTTGCACCAGAACTGACCCATTAAGGACACAGTGACTCCCGATTTTAAAAATGGAATAAGAGAATAATCTCCTGATTAGGGAGTCTCATCTAATGAAATCTGTCGGGCTGTTACTTTGTTAAGTTTGTGACTGGTTGTCCTGTCTAGTGGTGACAGTGCTGTGTTAAAGTCTCCCAATGTAAGTGAGTGAGGTTTTATGTGAGGTTTGAGTTTTAGTAGCGTTTCTTTTATGAATGTGGTTGCCTTTGTATTTGGATCATAGTAGTTCAGAATTGAGACTTTGTATTGATGGATTTCTCCTATGATGGATACGGAATGACTGTTTTCATCTCTTTTGATTAATTTTGGTTGGAAGTCTAACTTGTTAGATTTTAGGATAGCCACACCTGCTTGCTTCTTGGGTCCATTTGATGGGAAGATCTTTTCTTAGCCTGAGGTAATATCTATCTTTGAAGCTTAGATGTATTTCTTGTATGCAGGAGTGAGATGGATTCTGTCTTCATATCCACTCTGTTAGCCTGTGTCTGTTTACAAGAAAGTTAAGGCCACTAATGTTGAGGGAGGGCAAGGACCATGGATTGTCAATGCTTGTTTGTTTTAGATTTGTTGTTGGCAGTGGTAGTGTGAATTTATTGGTCCTGCTTTACCCTTGATTTGTGGTGAAGTGGATTATCTTTTGCTTACATCTTTGTGAGCATAGTTAACTTCCTTGGGTTGGAGTTTTCCTTCCAAATCTTTCTGTATGGCTGGATTTGTAGATACATATTGTGAAAATCTGGCTTTATCATTAAATATCTTGTTTTCTTCATCTATACTGATTGAGAGGTTTGCTGGGTATAGTAGCCTGGGTTGGCATCCGTGGACTCTTTATACTTGTAGAATATCTGTCCAGGACCTTCTCACTTTGCGGCTTTCCATGGAGTAGTCAGGTGTAATTTTCATAGGTCTGTCTTTATATGTTACCTTTAATTATTCCTTCGCTGCTCTTAATGTAATTTCTTTATTTGTATGTTAGATGTTTTGATTATCATATGTCGAGGAGTCCTTTTGGTGTTTGGTATGCTCATTGTACGTTCATGGGCATGTCCTTCTTCAGATTGGGAAAGTTTTACTCAATGATTTTGTTGAATATGTTTTCGGCACCTTTGAGCTGGGCTTCTTCACCTTCCTCTATGCCTATTATTCTTAGGATTGGCCTTTTCACAGTTTCCCATATTTCCTGGATGTTTTTTCTTTAGGATTTGTTGGATTTATGATGTTCTTTGGTCGGTGAATTTATTTCCTCTACTTTATCTTCTGTGCCTGAGATTCGCTCTTCTATCTCTTGAATTCTCTTGGTTATGCTTTCTTCTGTAGTTCCTGATCATTTGCCCAGTTTTTCCATTTCCAGCATTCCTTCGGTTTACATTTTATTTATTGTCTCCATTTCCATTTTCAAGTCTTGAAACATTTCCTTCACTTGCTTAATTGTGTTTTCTGGCTTTCTGTACTCTCTTCAAGAAAATTGTTCAGTTTTTCCAATTCTTTGTTTTTTCTTCCATTTCTTTAAGGTATTTTCTCACATCTTCATGTTTTATGGCAATAATTTTTAATTCGTTCTCTTCTACTTCATCTGCTTTGTTTTTTTCGGGTCCATTTGGTGTAGGTTCTGTAGATTCTGGTGCTGTTATTCTTGTCATTCTGTTGTTAGGTGTTTTATTGTATGGCCATCTTCCCATAGCTCCTTCCCTGGTGTGTTTTGGTAGGTCAAAAGTTTGATATCTGTAGCTCTTGGTGCTCCAAGCACCCTGGGAGGTCTCTCCACAGTCAGGGCCCAGAAATGGGGATATAAGTTCAGATTCCAGCAGAAGACTGGCGATGCAAGTCAAAGATTTCGAAGGCTGGGAGTCAGGGTATTCCTTAAGCTGATAGGCAGATCTAGCCTGGGCCTGGCACTCTCCAGCTGAGGCCTGTTTGGCATAGCCCCTACAATGGTGGTCAATGATCCACCCTGCAGGAACTCAGAGTGGTCCCATGGAGACCGGCAATTCTCAGGGAGGGTTCCAAAAATCCAGTAGAGGACTCTAGCCAAGGCCTGGCAATGAATGACAAATACTGGCTGATACTCTGGATGTTTCTGTACTGATAGGCAGATCTAGCTGGGACCTGGCACTCTCCAGCTGAGGTCTCTTTAGCAGAGGCCCTACAATGGGGGCCCTTTCAATCATTACTTTAACAATATAAAAACCCCATTTAGAAGATTGATTTCTGTAAATCCAATCCTACACATTTCCTTTGTATTACATAAAGCAATTCATATTGGAGGAAACTGTTAACACTTTAAACACCTAAGTACCTGGGTTTTAGGAATGAGTGCTCACAATATGGTATATTCACAGGAGAAAATATGTTTGGTTTAAGATTTGATTTAATTTTAATTATGTAATGCCAGTGCATGGATTTGCATTTGCTCACACTTGTTCCCAAGAATATTAGCCTCTTGAGTTATTCTTGTAGCAGGAACTATAGAATTTTGTCAAAATCCTGACATAGGTCCTGGCAATGAACGTTCTATAATTATTCTCGTCCATATCTCTAACCCTGTCTCTATCCTTTCTCTATTATCTTGATATGAAGTGATAGGGAAGAGCCCATGAAAGAGGAAATCAAAATCATGCAAACAATTTGGTGAAGATTTTAGCCATCATACTTTTCTTTAAGTTTAATAATCACAATGTTTTTTTTTTTTATTTAAGAGGATTGTCTAGACATTTGGGTCAAAACTGTCACAAATAAGCCACCGTTGATTTATAATCTGCTACTATGCCCATTGTTCTATGAAAAACAGGTCTCTAACAAGGTGCTCAAGGAGGCATTACACTGTCAAAAGCAACATTAAAGCCAGTTGTGCCATGAAGTTACAGTGTTCTTCTTGAGACAAGCATTGTTATTCCAGGTGGGCAATAGGACACCAGGTGAAAACTATTTGAGAATCAAATCATTGTCATGTTAAGGACTTGCCCTATCATGCAGTTCATCACATGGCTTTCATTTAGGCACTCAGTCAGGGAGGAGGAACATTCATGGGAGGCTTCCCTAAGGGCCTAATATATTGACAAAAAAAGCAGAGCTTTCTCTAAAACCAGGACTGTGCTTGGTAGAGCTGGTAATGGTCTGCAGTCACAGCTTTCATGGAGGGTTTGCTTCAGATCCTGAGAACCTAAGCTTTCCAACCATGTAGAGCTGTCATTATTGATGGAAATGCCATCTTTGGCTTAGTCAGTAATGTTCTTGAGATAGCCTGTGTTCCTCTTGTATAGTGTAATTTGAGTAGCTGCCTCCAGAATTTGTCCCATGGTCTGATGCTTCCTGCTACTTCATAGAAGTCCACTATTTTCTTCCATTCCTCCCATCCCCCCTTGGAGTAGTATACAAAATGCTAATCTGAAGAAGCTTAAATCCCTGCACTCTGAAGGCAGAGGTTGGCAGACCATAATGAGTTCAAGACCAGGTCAATGGTGTATTTAAGAAATTACTCTAGGATGTTTCTTTGCCATATAATCCTCCCATATATCTCAGTGACTACAACTACAAGTTCCCTGTCTCTCTTTAATTTTTTCAAAGTGTAACTTGGACCATGGACCCAAAAGACATTTAAGGAAGATTGTGTATGTGGAATGCGAATGTATCTAATCTGGGTCTACTTTGAGCATTAGCTAGAGATGTATGCATGCCATCATTAAAGAGATTTTTCTTTATTAATCTCCCAAGTGTGTGAAGGGATTTCTCCCTAGGAAGGGAGAAGGGCTGCATTTTCATCCTGTTAGAAAATAATGTTGCTGAGGCAAACTCTCCATGTCGAATCAATTGGCTTTGACACAAGTCTGTTACTCTCCAAAGCAATGAACATCAGTGCTATATATTACATCTCCAAAATTCTTAAGTAACTATTCCACATAAGAGATTTAAAATGTTTCACTTTCCATCATGAAGTCATACACAATGTGGTCATAGGAAAACAATTCACTTGTAGACCAATTTTTTTTCTGCCTCTAGGCAAGAGTAGGAGGCATGGTTTATTGTGTACACTGTAGGAAAAAAAATGAGAAAAAATTCAGGTGATTTAGTAAACTTTATGAGAAAGGACCAGACTGTGATAGGGGTAGTGATTCTGAAATTTCTCAGCAAGTTTTCATCCCTGTCATGTGTATGAATACAGATCACTTTGGGTGCACAGTTTTGGATGGTTATTTTGAGGCAATTAATATTTAATTGGCAATGAGGAAACCGTCATGTGTCCAATCCTGCTTGACACAGTTATGTCAGGTCAGAGGTTTGAGAAACAGGTCATTGACTGTAAATGTATGTGTCAGGTTACAGTTCTCAAACAACATCTACATATGGGCAGCATCAATCTATCTATTTGTTTCTTTGTGACAGGGTCTCTGTAGTTTTGGAGCTGGTCCTGGAACTCTGTAGACCAGGCTAGCCTTGAACTCATAGAGATCTGGCTTGGCACGGTGCTAACTGCACCTTGACCAAATTACATTCTATGACACCTCAAGGAACACGATGGCAGCTAAGAAAAAAATATTTGGTCACCTTCCCAAAGCCGCCCTCAATGGACTGTGTCTCTTGTGCACACCTGATCCTGTCACTCAGGTTTTACTAACAAATCAGAGCCTCTAGCACACCCACCAGTCAGAGGGAAAATTTCTTCTGAATCCAGGCTTTATTCTCAGATCATCTCCTGAGGAAGTCAGAATCTGTCTCATATAATGATTCTTTGTTTCTGAATACATGATCAGAAAGTGGAGAAGTATGTGTTGTGCTCTCCCTCTCTTCCTCCCTCTTTCTCTCCCCCTGACCTCTTCTTGTGTTGCAGAACTTGTCAGATAAGAAAGTATATTTTCTTGAATAGGAAACTTTCCACGTTTCTTTATTTTCATCTGTGTAAGTTGTCTCCCAAGAAAACACAAATATATCATTTCTCATGTTTCTAGTGAACTTATTAATACCCCATTTTCAAATGAAACAATGTAGTTCATTGAAACTAAAGACAAGTATGATGTCTAAATTATTCACCAAATTGTTTATTTGAGATGTGTTTTCTTTACTGTAAGTTGTTCCCTATTACCTGTTATCAAGATAATATGAAAGGATGTGAAATATGTACAGCATAGAGAATGGAAAAGCAAAATTATGACAAGCTCATTGCGAGGACGTATGTCTGATGTTTGAGAATGTTCTGGAGTTCCTAATCAAGGAATACTCAAGGGTCTAACCAACTTGGGAACAAGCATCACAGTCACAAACCAACACACTGACATCACATGATTACAATTAAATCAAATCTGTAATCACAGTTTTCTACACATGAATATTTTCTCTTGTAAGCACTCATACTTGACCGACGTGCCAAGGCACTTATACAAAAGAATGCAATCATGTAGCATTTGATTTAGAAAAATGAATTCATCTGAACAAGGTTTTCTATATTGTGGGAGTTAATTGTCTCCTGTGATTTCATTATTTATTTATTTATTTAAATCAATGGTGATATCATTTTGTTATCTCTCTAGGGTTGGATTATGAGAAATTATCTCATTCATTTTTTTGTTCAAATCTATGATTAAAAACTCAATGATCTCTTCAGTTTTGAGCAATCTCATAGGAGTCACGTATAAAACACCATCCACTGTAAGGAGTACGGTTTTCCTCCCCCTGCCAGTCTTGTCCCACCACCGCGGCAGCCCCAAATAATACACAGAGACTCTGTATTTGATACAGTGCTTTTGGCCCGGTTACTTGTTTCTTATCGGCTAGCTCCGCCTTAATTATTAACCCATTTCTGCTGATCTATGTATTTTCACATGGCCTTCTCTTACCGGGGAGGCGGCTGGCGTCCAGCTCTCTCCAGACTCTCCATCTTTACTCCTCCTTACTACTTCCTATTTCCTCCTTGTCTCCTAGTCCCTCCTATCTTCCTTTCCTATTGGCCAACCGTGCTTTATTATTAACCAGTATGAGAAACATATACAGAATGACATCTCCCATCAATCCACTTGTTTCATTTTTATTCATTTAATTATGAAAATCTGTCATTATTTATTCAGTGATCACTGAAGCTTTGAGACTCTTTATGGGAGTCAGTCATGCCAGACCATCACATCATCTAATACTACACTTACTTAACTGTAAAATTAGAAAATTAAATAATAATTCATCATTTAATTAACTCATTTAAAATAAAGGTGATGTTATGGACCATAAGTCCCTTTTGGAGTCAGATTTTTGGAGTTGATGATGTAACATCATCTCATAACTTGATTATTTAGCTACTGAAATAGATCATTACATCAGCCATAGGTTCACGAGTTTGGTGCCATCTTGTCAGAGTTAATATAAAGCGCCAACTAATTAATTATCCATTTAAGTTTTTAAATAAATCTTTATTACAGTAAGAGTATGGTCTGACTTCTGCATGTGGGAGTTAAGTATGCACCACCATGTCATTAATCAATTATTTTTCATTACATATTAATTATTTAAATCCATGAAGATGTTGTCCTTCATGACTCAAGTCTGGACATTACTCCCTGGGAGTTAATCGTGTGGCATTATTTAATGATGTAAGTGTTACTTCCTTGACAATCACTAGAGTTTGGTTCCATCTTATGAAAGTGAAGAATGAAAGACTATCCAATTATTTCCTTATTTGATTACATAAATAATGATTTTGTCATCCATTATGGTTTTGGCTGCTGTGCGATTGACACAGCAAGAGATTGGTACCAGAAGCAGTGCTCAGAGAATGAGGGACACTGGGTTATCCAGTGATTACTGATTATGTAACAATAGATATTTTAAGGACCGAATGATTAAATGACTTTTAAAAAAAAACTGTATTATTTCTGCATCATCAGTTTCTGAGAGGTTGCAACAGAACTGACCCATGAAGGACACAGTCAACACCGATATTATGAATTGAATAATTTAATAATCTCAGAATCAGAGTATCTTATCTAATGAACTCTGTCAGGCTGATAACATGACACACCACCAAATCAAAATAACTCTACATAACCATATTAGAAAGTGGGATACAGGACTCAATAAAGAATTATTATCAATTGAGAACTCAAAAGTGACAGAAAGAAACATAAGACAGTGCTCAAAATCCTTAGTCATCAGCCAAATACAAATAAAAACAACTCTGAGAAACCATGAGATCAAGCTGCTCTAAAGGTAAGACAGTGAGGAGAATTTTTTTTCCAGTAAATAGAATAGGATTATGGTAGAGGCAATAAATGGTATTGTTTCCATTCTGCAAATGAGAAAATTGAAGCATAGAAAATAGGTTTAAATACTCACCAATGTATTTGATTGGCAAAATGATGCTTTAATTTTCATGCTTAAATCACTATAGGCATGATGTAGCTTGAGAGACTGATAAATAGGTATAACTCAGAAAAAGAGGCCTGCTTTGTTTTTGAGAAAATCAGTGAGGCTGTAGGATAGTCCATCGGTGGGTATCACAATTTTAGCATGTGGGAGGTGCACTAGAATGTGACAGAATGTTGGATCATAAATGTTGCCTGGCAACCCTGCTTGCATTCTGTATCTTGGTATCGTGGGCCAAGGACCAGAGAGCAGCTTCGATAAAGTGTTATCATGGGACATTACAATCTTCCAAGAAAACGATCTCCTAAAATTTTAAAGACAGCATATGATTCACATCACCAAGTCATAGCCAAAACTCTGGAAGTTTGCCTACAGCTTTTACTGGTTACCCAATTCAAGATTACCTAATATCAGAGAACATAGTCTGTGTGGAAAGAGTTCATAGACTTCTGTTTATGAATGCTCTCTCTCCTGAGAAGAAAAAAATATGGATTCAAAAATAATAAGACTCACAAATATTCATCAAAAGGTGAGTTTTCCATTGTTAACTTCCTTCAGGAAGGTGGTAATCCATTTGTTAGAGTGAACTGAGGAATAATTGGATTTTAGTCCATCTGTATTGAGGCAGCCTTCCAACATTAAATATGTGATATCTTCTAAATGCATGCATACACAATGGCATGTCTGCATTTACTCATTTTACTAAGAAACTCTGTGATCACATAAGGGATGAACCGGGGACTTTCACACAATAGTGTGGGAGTCAAGTGAGAATAAATTGTGTCGAGTATGGCAGAGCATTTCATCCTCTGATCATGTTATAATTTAATTATTAAAATATGACTATATATAACCCATGATCAGTGGATTATGGTTCCATGATATGGGAGTCAAGTATTTTAGACCATCTATGTAATTATGTAAGTAAAGTATTTAAATTAATCATGACAGCAATATTCACAAGTATGGTTTAAAGCCACATTAAGAAAGTGGATGATGTTACATCAACTCTTTATTTGATTATTTAGTTAGATAAAACATGATTATATCATCCATGACACCTGCAGTTTGGTGCAACTGATCATCTAATTACATAATTATATTATCTAAATTGACACTTCTTGTTTAGACACAAGATTATGTTATGGACCATAAGTCCCTTTTGGAGTGAGATTTTGGGAGTTGATGGTGTAAGATCATCTCATTACTTGATTATTTAGCTATTTAAATAGATCATTACATCAGCCGTAGCTTTACAACTTTGGTGCCATCTTGTCAGAGTTAATATAAAATGCCAAATAATTAATTATCAATTTAATTTTTTAAATAAGTCATTATTCCACGAAGAGATCAGTTCAACTTCTCCATGTGGTATTTAAGTATGCACCACCATGTCATTATTCACTTATTTCCAATTATATATTAATTATTGAAATTGATGAACATGTTGTGCTTCATGACTCGAGTCTGTCCATTCCTCCCTGGGAGATAATCATGTGAAATTATTTAATTTTCTAAGTATTACTTCCTTGAAAATCCCTGGAGCTTGGTTCCATCTTATGAAAGTTAAGTATGCAGGAATATCCAATTATTGACTTATTAGATTAGGTAAAGAATGATGATGTCATCCGTTATGGGTTTGGCTGCTGTGCGATTGAAACAGCAGGAGATTGGTACCAGAACCAGTGCCTAGAGGGTAAGGGACAATGGGATATCCATGAGTACTGTACTGATTACATAATAATAGATTTTTATCGATCGAATGATTAAATGCTTTAAACAAATTGTTTCGCATCATCAGTTCCTGAGCATTTGCAAAAGAACTGACCCATGAAGGACACAGTCAACACCGACTTTCAAACTTGAATAATTTAATAATCTCATGATTGGAGAGTCTTAGCGAATGAACTCCATCAGGCTGATAACATGAGCCACCACCAAATCAAAATAACCCAAAATAACCATATTAGAAATTGGGGTACAGGACTTAATAGGGAATTATCAATTGAGGAATCACAAACGACAGAAAGAAACATAAGACAGTGCTCAAAATACTTGGTCATCAGCCAAATGCAAATCAAAACTACTCCGAGAAACCATGTGATCAAGCTGTTCTAAAGGTAAGAGAATGAAAAGAAGTTTGTTTTCTCTTCTGTAAAGAGAAAAGGATTATGGTAGAGGTGATAATGGTATTGTTTCCATCCTGGAAATGAGAAAATAATAGCATAGAAAATAGGTTTGAATACTCATCAATGTACTTGAGTGGCATAATGATGCTTTCGTTTTCTGTTGCGTCTACCTCTGCCAGCAAGGAAACAGGACCATGACTCTTCTTCAAGCAGTTTCTTCAGGTACTTTATACATCAGAATCTGCTCCTTCCAGCTCCAGCAAGCCCTTAAATATGCGCTCACTACCCAATCAGCTCATGCCAACAGGCGATCCCGGGTAGGCCACAGAAGGAGGAAGCATACGAGATCCATCAAGCACTTCCAAATAAGGCTTGTTTACAGCTAAGCTCGGACTTACCTGGCATCCAGCCTGGCACCACCTCAGGGCTGTGGCTTGCCACACTTTTCATGCTTAAATCACTATAGGCACTTTGTAGCTTGAGAGACTGGTAAATATGTATAAATCAAAAGAAAGAGCAGTGCTTTGTTTTTGTGAGAAAACCAGTTGGGCTGTAAGGTGGTTATGCTAATTTAACATGTGGAAGGTGCACTAGAATGTGACAGAATGTTGGATCATAAATGTTGCCTGGAAACCCTCCTTGCATTCTGTATACTGGTACCATGTGCCGAGAACCAGAGAGCAGCTCCGATAAAGTGTTACCATGGGACAATACAATTTCCCAAGATAACTATCTCCTAAAACTTTTAATCACAATATTTGATTCCCCTAACTAAGTCATTACCATATCTCTGGAAGGTTGCCTACAGCTATTACTAGTTACCCAATTCCAGGTTATCTATTATCAGTGGACATAGTCTGTATTGAAACAGTTCAAAGACTTCGGTTTACGAATGTTCTCTCTCCGATTACAATTAGGGTGCAAATGTCTGTCAAAGGATAAGTTTAGGAAGGCTGTAGACACAGCAGTTTCTGAATGACCTATGCATCACCCAGAGTACTAGGGATGCTGGGTGATTGATGCCAGTAGATTCCAGGGTGCCCTCCGAGTAGTACAAGGACTTCACCAAGGCAGGCATGGTGGTCTGGCTGTTTGACTCCCTGCTCTTCCTCCACATCTTCACATTGGTTGTGATCTACCATTAGAAGAAGTAGTGGCACTAAGAGATCAGCACCATCACCGAGACCTCACAAAAGGATGACGACCCAGAACACGGAAGAACATCTCTGTCTCAGCTCTGCTGGTGAGGCCCCTGGTGCAGCCATCTTTTCAGCTGATAGCAACATTTTTAGCTACTACTGCTACGCCATGTATGGGCCCATCATATCAGGTCCTTCCGCACCACAACAGAGAATCAGGCGCTGGTGATGATGTCAGACCAGCAGAGTTCTTCAAGCAAGACAGAATGATTATCAGATTACTGACTCATGGAATTTTCAAACTCCGTGATGACAGCATACATTATCATGTCTGGCTTGTCTGCCCAGGAATTGATGATACAAAAAATTTCAACCATTTACATGAGTAAAGATGTAATTCTTAAATTGTTTCATTATATAAACTGTGAACCCTGAAGTTTGGCGCCACCTTGTGCCATTCAGTTGTGACACATGATCTAAATATCTGATTATTTCATTTCTCCAATGTGTCTTTTTTCTACTCCAGGAAGAGTAGAGTCTGGATCCAACTTGTTGGTGTTAATTGTCTACTGTGATTTAATTAATAAATTAATTATTTAAATCAATTGTGATATCATTTGGTTATCTGTCTATGAGAGAATTATGAGAAATTATCTCATTATTCATTTTTTTTGTTCAATTCTATAATTAAAAACTCAATGATATCTTCAGATGATGTCAGGCCAAAAGTATTCATCAGGCAAGACAATATGGTTATCTGACGATTAACTTATGGAATGTTAAAAATCCATAAAAAATGCGTGATGACAGCATACAGTTTCATACCTGGCAAGTCTGCACAGGAATTGATGATACAAAAAATGTCAACGACTTACATATTTAAAGCTGTAATTATTAAATTGTTTTATTATATAATCTGTGAACCCTGAAGTTTGATGCCATTTTGTGTGCCTCAAGTGTGACAGACGATCTAACACTCTCATTATTTCCAGAATTCAAATCTGTCTTTTTCTACTCTAGGAAGAGTGGAGTCTGGATCCAACTTGTTGGTGTTAATTGTCTCTTGTGATTTCATTATTTATTTCTTTATTTGTTTATTTAAATCAATGTTGATATCATTTTTTTACTTCTCTAGGGGTGAGTTGTGAGAAATTATCTCTATTCTTTCATTTTTTTGTTCAAATCTATAATTAAGAACTCAAAGACTCTTCAGTATTCAGCAATTTTTAGGCTTCATGTATAAAACATCATCCACTTGTTTAATGTTTATTCATTTAACTCTGACAATCTGTCATTATGTATTCAGTGATAACTGGAGTTTTGAGCATCCTTATGGGAGTCCATCATGCCAGACCATCACATCATCTAATACTACACTTACTTATTTAACTGTTCATCTAGAAGGTTAAATAATAATTCTTCATTTAAGTAACATATTTAAAGTACAGGTAATGTTATGGTCCATAAGTCCCTTTTGGAGCAGACTTTGGGAGTTGATGATGTAACTTCATCTCATTACATCATCATTTAGCTATGTAAATAGATCAATACATCAGCGATAGGTTAAGGACGTTGGGTCCATCTCGTCCGTGTTCATATAAAACGCCAACTCATTAATTATCAATTTAATTTTTCAAATAAATTATTATTCCAGGAAGAGATCAGTCTGACTACTCCATGTGGGATTTAAGTATGCACCACCATGTCATTATGCAATCATTTTTCATTATATATTAATTATTTAAATCGATGAAGATGTTGTTCTTCATGACTGCAGTCTGGCCATTCCTCCTGGGAGTTAATCGTGTGGCATTATTTAATTATCTAAGTACTAGTTTCTGGACAATCACTGGAGTCTGGTTCCATCTTTTGAAAGTTAAGAATGCAGGACAATCTAATTATTAAATTAATTGATTTCGTAGTTAATGATGGTATCATCCCTCATTTGGCTGCTGTGTGATTGACACAGCAGGAGATCGGTATCAGAATCATTTCCCAGAGCATGAGGGACACTGCCTTATCCAGTGATTACTGATTACATAATAGTAGCTTTTTAATAATCAAATGATTACATGATTTAAAAAAAAACTGTATTGTTTCGCAACATCAGCTTCTGAGAGTTTGCAACAGTACTGACCCATGAAAGACACGGTCTCCACAGATTTTAAACATGGAATGACTGAATAATCTCCTGATGAGGGAATCTCACCTAATGAACTCTGTCGGGCTGATAACATGACACACCACCAAATCAAAATAACTCTACATTACCATATTAGAAAGCGGGGTACAGGACTTAATAGAGATCTATTAATTGATGAATCAAAAATGACTGAAATTATCATAAGACAGTACTCAAAATCCTTATTCATCAGCCAAAATAAATCTAAACAACACTGTGAATCCATGGGATCAAGCTCCTATAAAGGTAAGAAATTCATGCAATAAAGAGGAAAGAGTTATGGTAGAAGCCATTCATTGCATTGTTTCCAGTCTAGAAATAAGAAAATTGAAGTATAGAAAACAGGTTTAAAATACTCATCAATGTACGTGAGTGGCATAATGATGCTTTCATTTTCATGCTTATGTAACTATAGGCAGGTTGTAGCTTGAGAGACTGGTTGGTGTGTACAACTCAAAAGAAAGAGGCCTGCTTTGTTTTTGTGAGAAACTCAGTGAGGCTGTAAGTTTAGTTCATTGGTGGGTATGCTCCTTTTATCATGTGTGAGAGGCACTAGAATTTGACAGAATGTTGGATCATAAATGTTGCCTGGCAACCCTGCTTGCATTCTGTATCCTGGTATCATGGGCCAAGGACCAGAGAGAAGCTTCGAGAAAGTTTTATCATGGGACATTACAGTTCTCCCAAGATAACTATCTCCTAAAACTTTTAATCACAGCATTTGATTCGCCTAACCAAGTCATAGCCAAATCTCTGCAAGTTTGCCTACAGCTTTTACTGCTTACCAAATTCAAGAATACCTAATTATCGGAGAACATAGTCTGTGGAGAAAAAGGTCAAAGCCTTCTGTTTATGGATGCTCTCTCTCCTAAGAAGTAAAACTATGGAACAAAAGTTAATGAGACTCACAATTATTCATCAAAAGGTGAGTTTTTCATTGTTAACTTCCTTCAGGAAGTTGGTACTCTATTTGTTAGAGTAGACGTAGGGATTATTGGATTGCAGTCCATCTCTTTTGAGGCACCCATCCAACATTAAATATGTGCTATCTTCTCAAAACCCTGCGTACACAATGACATTTCAGCATTTAAATATTTAACTTTTCAACTCTGCAATTAAAAAAAGGATGAACCTGGGAGTTTCACACAATCATGTCGGAGTCAAGTGAGAGTCAATTGTGTCGAGTATGGCAGACCATTTCATCCTCTGATTATGTTGTTATTTGATTATTAAAATAGGACATTAATCCATAACCAGTGGATTGAATTTCCACAATGTGGGATGCAATTATTATAGACCATCTAAGTATCAATTATGTAGCTAAAATATTTAAATTAATCATGACAGCATTGTTCACGAGTCTGGTTTGGAGCCACCATAGGGAAGTGGATGAGGTTACATGAACTCATTATTTGATTATTTAATTATATAAAACAATGATTATATCATCCATGACACCTAGAATTTGGTGCCAAAGATCATCTAATTACATAATTAAAGTATTTCAATTGACAATTCATGTTAATACCAAAGATAATGTAAATATTTGTATAGTTATGTAAACCAAAAATCTTCCATTCCATGAAGAGACCCCTAAAGCTCCCTCTTGTGGCGTTAATGTGCACTATCATCACATTTTATGATTCATTGTTTCAATTGATGATGATGACATCCTTCATGAGTGGAGTCTTGCCATGCTTCCCTGCCAGTTATATGGTACATCAACTCTTTATTGTGACAGTTAGGTACTACTGACTTATTTAATTCTTTAAATTATTTAAACGACAGACACTGCCATCCCATCACCGATTATGATTAGGGTGCAAATATCTGTCAGGGACGAGGTTAGGAAAATTGTAGACATGGGCACAGAATTTTCTGAATGATCTATGCATCTCCCAGAGTACTAGGGATGCAGGATGTTTGAGTCCAGAAGATTGCATAGTGCCCTCCGAAGAGTACAAGGACTTCACCAAGGCAGGAATGGTGGTCTGGGTGTTGACTCCCTGCTCTTCCTCCACATCTTCACATCGGTATTGATCTATGATGGGAATTAGTAGTGGCACTAGGAGGTCAGCACCGTCAATGAGAACTCGCAAAAGGATGTAGACCCACAGCACCGCAGAACATCTCTCTCAGCTATGATGGAGTTGCCCCTGCTGCAGCCATCTTTTCAGCTGATATCAACATTTTGGCTACTACTGCTATGCCAGGAATGGGCCCATTATCTCAGGTCCTCCTTCAACACAACAGAGATTCAGATGCTGTTGATGATGTCAGGCCAACAAAATTTATCAGGCAAGACAGTATGATTATCTGACGCTTAACTTACGGAATTTTAAAAATCCGTGATGACAGAATACTTTTCATATCTGGCAAGTCTGCCGAGGAATTGATGATAAAAAATAGGTCAATGACTTACAGATGTAAAGATGTAATTATTAAATTGTTTCATTATATAATCTGTGAACCCTGAAGTTTGGTGCCACCTTGTGTGACTCAAGTGTGACAGACGATCTAACTATCTGATTATTTCATTATACAAATCTGTCTTTTTCTACTCCAGGAAGAGTGGAGGCTGGATCCACCCTGTTGGTGTTAAGTTGTCTCTTGTGATTTCATTATTTATGTATGTATTAATTTATTTATTTAAATCAATGTTGATATCATTTTGTTATCTCTCTAGGGGTGAATTATGAGAAATTATCTCTTTATTCATTTATTTTTTTGTTCAAATCTATGATTAAGAACTCAATAACTCTTCAGTATTGAGCAATCTCTTAGGCTTCACATATAAAACACCATCCATTTGTTTAATGTTTATTCATTTAATTATGAAAATCTGTCATTATGTATTAAGTGATTATTAGAGTTTTGAGCCTCCTCATGCGAGCCCATCACGCCAGACCATTACATCATCTAAGACTACACTGACTTAATTAACTGTTAAACTTGGAAATTAAATAATAATTCATCATTTAATTAACATATTTAAAACACAGATAATGATGTGGGCCATGAGTCTCTTTTGGAGTCAGATTTTGGGAGTTGATGAAGTAACTTCATCTCATTACTTCATCATTTAGCTATGTAAATAGATCATTACATCAGCGATAGGTTTAGGACTTTGGTGCCACCTCATTAATGTTAATCTAAAATACCAAATAATTATCAATTTAATTTTTTAAATAAATCATTATTCCAGGAAGAGATCAGTCTGACTACTCCATGAGGATTTAAGTATGTACCAACATGTCATTTTCAATCATTTTTCATTATATATTAATTATTTGAATTGATGAAGATATTGTTCTTCATGACGGCAGTCTGGCCAATCCTCCCTGGGAGTCAATCATGTGGCATTATTTAATTATCTAAGTACAACTTCCTTGACAATCATTGGAGTTTTGTTCCATCTTATGAAAGTGAAGTATGCAGTACTATCCAATTATTAACTTATATCTTTCATAAGTAATGATGGCGTCATCTGTCATTTGGCTGCTGTGTGATTGACACAGGAGGAGATTGGTCCCAGAAGCCTTGCCCAGAGAATGAGGTGCACTGGGTTATCCAGTGATTACTGAATATGTAATAATAGATTTTTAACGATCAAATGGTTAAATGATCTAAAAAAAAAAAACTGTGTTGTTTCTGCATCATCAGTTTCTGAGTGGTTGGAAAAGAACTGACCCTTGAAGTACACAGTCCACACCAATTTTACAAATTGTATAATTTAATAATCTCAAATTCAGAGAATCTTATCTAATGAACTCTGTCAGGCTGATAACATGACACACCATCAACTCAAAATAACTCTATATAACAATACTAGAAAGAGGGATATAGGACTCAATAGAGAAATATCAATTAAGAAATCAAAAGTGACTGAAACATAAAACAGTGCTCAACATCCTTAGTCATCACCCAAATGCAAATCAAAACAACTCTGAGAAACATTGAGATCCAGCTGCTGTAAAGGAAAGAGAGTGAGGAGAATTTATTTTCTTTTCAGTCAATACAAAAGAATTATGGTAGAGGCAATTAATGTTATTGTTTCCATTCTGGAAATGAGAAAATTGAAGCTAGAAAATATGTTTAAGTAATCATCAGAGACTGATATAAGTAAAACTCAGAAAAAGAGGCCTGCATTTTTAGTGAGAAAATCAGTGAGACTGTAAGGTTAGTCCATTGGTGGGTATGCTAATTTTAGCATGTGGGAGGTGCACTAGAATGTGACAGAATGTTGGATCATAAATGTTGCCTGGCCACCCTGCTTGCATTCTGTATCCTGGTATCATGGTCCAAGGACCAGAGAGCAGCTTGGATGAAGTGTTATCATGGGACATTACAATCTCCCAAGACAACTGTCTCCTAAAACTTTTAAAGACACCATGTGGTTCACCTCACCAAGTCATAGCCGAATCTCTGGAAGTTTGCCTACAGCTTTTACTGGTTACACAATTCAAGATTACCTAATATCAGAGAACATAGTCTGTGGAGAAACAGTTCAAAGACTTCTGTTTATGAATGTTCTCTCTCCTAAGAAGTAAAACTATGGATTAAAAGATAATAAGACTCACAATTATTCATCAAAAGGTGAGTTTTCCATTGACAACTTCCTTCAGGAAGGCGGTAATCCATGTGTTAGCATAGTCTGAGGGATAATTGGAATGCAGTCTATCACTCTTGAGGCAGCTGTCCAACATTAAAGATGTGATATCTTCTAAAGCCCTGCATACACTACGACATGTCCGCATTTACACATTTTACTACTAAACTCTGCAATTACATAAGGGATGAACTGGGGACTTTCATACAACATTGTAGAAGTCAAGTGAGAGAAAATTTTGTCAAGTATGGCAGACCATTTCATCCTCTGATTATGTTATAATTTAATTATTAAAATAGGATCCATGATTAGTGGATTCTGGTTCCAGGATGTGCGAGTCAACTATTTTAGACCACCTACATATTAATTATGAAGGAAAACATTTAAATTAATCATGACATCTATGTTTACGACTCTGGTTTGGAGCTACCTTAAGGAAGTGTGCCATGCTACATCAACTCATTTTTTGATTATTTAGTTAGGTAAAACAATGATTATATCATCCTTGACACCTGGAATTTTGTGCCTCTGATCATCTAATTACGTAATTAAATTATTTCAATTGACAGTTCTTGTTTAGACTGAAGATAATGTAAAGATTTGCATAGTATTTTAAACCTATAATCCTCTATTCCATGAATAGTCTTGTAAATCTCCCTCTTGGGGAGTTAATATGCAGTATCGTCACATTTTATGATTAATTATTTCAACGGATGATGATAACACCCTTCCTGACTGGAGTCTGGCCATTCTGCCTTGCCAGTTAAATGCTACATCACCTCTTTATTGTGACAGTTAGCTATTACTGACTTATTTAGTTATGTAACTTATTTAACCAATGGACAATGACATCATCGATTCCGATTAGGGTGCAAATATCTGTCAGGGACGAGGTTAGCAAGGTTGTAGGCATGGACACAGCAGTTTCTGCATGATCTATGCATCACCCAGAGTACTAGGATGCTGGATGACTGAGTCCAGAAGATTCTATGGTGCCCTCCGCGCAGTACCAAGACTTCACCAAGGCAGGCATGGTTTTTTGGGTACAACATTGGTTGTGGTCTACGATGAGAAGAAATAGTGGCACAAGGAGGTCGGCTCCATCACTGAGACCTCGCAGAATGGATGACAACCCAGAACATGGACGAACTGCTCTGTCTCAGCTCTGCTGGTGATGTCCCTGCTGCAGCCATCTTTTGAGCTGCTATGAACATTTTAGTTACTACTGCTACGCCCGGTATGGGCCCATCATCTCAGGTCCTGCTGCACCACCACAGAGACTCAGGCGCTGGTGATGATGTCAGGCCAGCAGAGTTCATCAGGCAAGACAGAATGATTATCTGATTATTGACTTATGGAATTTTAAAAAGCCGTGATGACAGCACACATTATCATGTCTGGCATGTCTGCCAAGGAATTGATGACACAAAAAATTTCAATGACTTACATATTTAACGATGTAGTTATTAAATTGTTTCATTATATAAACTGTGAACCCTGAGGTTTGGTGCCACCTTGTGACATTCAATTGTGAAAGACGATCTAAATATCTGATTATTTCATTTCTCAAATCTGTCTTTTTCTACTCCAGGAAGAGCGGAGTCTGGATCCACCTTGTTGGTGTTAATTGACTCCTGTGATTTCATTATTTATTTATTTCTTTAAATCAATGGCAATATCATTTTGTTATCTCTCTAGGGGTGACATATGAGAAATTATCTCACAATTCATTTATTTTTTTTGTTCAAATCTATGATTAAAAACTTGATGATCTCTTCAGTTTTGAGAAATCTTGTAGGAGTCGCATATAAAACACTATCCACTAGTTTAACTTTTATTCATTTAGTTTTGATAATCTGTCATTATTTATTCAGTGTTCACTGGAGTTTGGAGCCTCCTTATGGGAGTCAATCATGCCAGACCATCAATTCATCGAATACTACACGTACTTATTTAACTGTAAAATTAGGAAATTAAAAAAAATAATTCATCATTTAGTTAACGCATTTAAAATAAAGGTGATGTTATGGACCATAAGTCCATTTTGCAGTAGGATTTTGGGAGTTGATGACGTAACTTCATCATTTAGCTATTGAAACAGATCATTACATCAGCGATAGGTTTAGGAATTTGGTGCCACCTCCTCAGGCGTTAATATAAAATGCCAACTAATTATCAATTACCCTGGAATTTGGTGTCACCGTGTGGGGTAAGTGCAACAGATCATCTAATTACATAATTAAAGTGTTTAAATTAACAATTCGTGTTAATACCCATGCTTATGTTATTATTTGTGTAATTATGTAAACTAACAATCCTCTATTTCATAAAGAAAACTGTACAGCTCCCCCTTGGGGAGTTAATATGCAATATCATCACATTTTATGATTCATTGACTCAATTGATGATGATGACATCCTTCATGCCTGGATTCTTACCATGCTTCCCTGCCAGTACAATGCTACATCACCTATTTATTGTGACAGTTAGGTATTACTGATTTATTAAATTCATTAAGTTATGTTAACGACCGACAATGACATCACCGATTACGGTTAGGGTGCAAATATCTGTCAGAGACAAAGTTAGGAAAGATGTAGACATGGGCAGACCATTTTCTGAATGATCTATGCATCTCCCAGTGTACGAGGGATGCTGGATGATTGAGTCCAGAAGGTGGCACGTTGCCAACCGAGAAGTAGAAGGACATCACCAAGGCCGGCACGGTGGTCTGGCTGTTGACTACCTGTTCTTCCTCTAAATCTTCACATCGGTTGTGATCTAAACTGACAAGAAGGAGTGGCACTAGCAGATCGGCACCATCACCGAGACCTGGCAAAATGATGACGACTCAGAACACAGAAGGACATCTCTCTCTCAGATATGCTGGTGACGCCCCTGCTGCAGTCATCTATTCAGCTGTTATCAACATTGTGGCTACTACTGCTCTGCCATGATTGTGCCCATTATCTCACGTCCTGCCGCACCACAACAGTGATTCAGTTGCTTGTGATGATGTCAGGCAAACAGAATTCATCAGGCAAGACAGGATGATTATCTGACGATTAACTGATGGCATTTTAAAAATGCCTGACGACAGCATACAGTTTCATACCTGGCAAGTCAGTCCAGGAATTGATGATTAAAAAAAAGGTCAAAGGCTTACTTATTTAAAGATGTAATTATTAAATTCTTTCATTATATAATCTGTGATCCCTGAAGTTTGGCGCCACCTTGTGTCACACTCAACTGTGACAGAGGATCTAACTACCTGATTATTTCATTATTCAAATCTGTCTTTTTCTACTCCAGGAAGAGTGGAGTCTGGGATCCACCTTGTTGGTATTAAATTTTATCTTGTTAATTCTTTCTTTCTTTTTTACTTCCTTCCTTTATTTAAATCTATGTTGATATCATTTTGTTATCGCTCTAGGTGTGAATTATGAGAAACTATCTCTTTAATCATTCATTTTTTTGTTCAAATCTATGATTAAGAACTCAATGTCTCTTCAGTATTGAGCAGTCATTTAGGCTTCACACATAAAACACCATCCATTTGTTTAATGTTTATTCATTTAATTATGAAAATCTGTCATTATGTATTCAGTGATCACTGAAGTTCTGAGCCTCCTTAGGGGAGACCGCTGTACCAGACAGTCACATCATCTAATGCTACACTTAATTCTTTAACTGTTAAACTAGGAAATCTATTAATAATTCATCATTTAATTCACATATTTAAAATACAGGTATTGTTATGGAGCATAAGTCAATTTTGGAGTCAGATTTTGGTAGTTGATGATGTAATATCATCTCATTACTTCACCACTTAGCTATGTAAATAGATCTTGACATCAGCGATAGGTTATGACTTTGGTGCCATCTAATAAAAGGCCCACTAATTAATTATCAATTTAATTTTTCAAATTCCTCATTATTACAGGAAGTGATCCGTCTGACTACTCCATGTGAGATTTAAGTAAGCACCACCATGACATTTTCAATCATTTTTCATTATATATTCACTATTTAAATCGATGAAAATGTTGTTCTTCTTGACTGGAGTCGGCCCATTCCTGCATGGGAGTTAATCACGTGGCATTATTTAATTATCTAAGTACTACTTCCTTGGCAATCACTGGAGTTGGGTTCCATCTTATGAAAGTTAAGAATGGAGGACTATCGAATTATTAACTCATTTGATTGCGTAAGTAATGATGGTGTCATCTGTCATTTGGCTTTTGTGGGATTGACAGCAGAAGATCGGTACCAGAACCAGTGCCCAGAGAATGGGGGACACTGCCTTATACTGTGATTACTGATTACATAATAGTAGATTTTTAGGAATTGAATGATACCACGATTTTTAAAAAACTGTACTGTTTCACATCATGGGTTTCTGAGGGGTTGCAACAGAACTGACCCACGAAGGACACAGTGACCACCGATTTTAAAAATAGAATAACTGAATAATCTCCTGATCAGGGAATCTCATCTAATGAACTCTGTCGGGCTGATAACATGACACACCACCAACAACAAATCACTCTAAATAACCATATTAGAAAGCGGGGTACAGGACTTGATAGAGAACAGTCAATTGAGGAATCCAAAATGACTGAAAGAAACATAAGACACTGCTCAAAATCCTTAATCATCAGCCTAATGCAAATATAAACAATGCCTAGAAACAATGGGATCAACCTCCTCTAAAGGTAAGAGAATGAAGAGGAGTTTATTTTATTTTCAATAAAGAGAAAAGGATTATGGTAGAGGCAATTAATTCTATTATTTCCATTCTAGAAATTAGAAAATTGAAGCATAGAAAACAGGTTTAAAATACTCATCATTGTTCTTGAATGGAACAATGATGCTTTCGTTTTCGTGCTTATGTCACTATAGGCATGTTGTAGCTTGAGAGACGGGTAAATATGTAGAACTCAAAAGAAAGAGCCCTGCTTTGTTTTTGTGAGAAACTCAGTGAGGCTGTAGGGTTAGTTCACCGGTGGGTATACTCCTTTTAGCCTGTGGGAGGGGCACTAGAATGTGACAGAATGTTGGTTCATAAATGTTGCCTGGCAACCCTCCTTGCATTCTGTATCCTGGTATCATGGGCCAAGGACGAGAGAGCACCTTCGAGAAAGTGTTATCATGGGACATTACAGTCTGCCAAGATAACTATCTCCTAAACCTTTTCATGACAGCATTTGATTCGCCTAACAAAGTCAGAGCCACACCTCTGGAAGTGTGCCTACAGCTTTTCCTGGTTACCAAATTCAAGATTACCTAATCATCAGAGAACATAGTCTGTGGAGAAACAGTTCAGAATCTTCTGCTTATGAATACTCTCTCTCCTCAGAAGTAAAACTATGGAGCAAAAGATAATAAGACTACGATTATTCATCAAAAACGTGAGTTTGACATTGTTGACTTCCTTCAGGAAGGTGATAATCCATTTGTTAAGGTAGACTTAGTGATTATTAGATTTCAGTCCATCTGTTTTGAGGCAGCCTTCCAACATTAAATATGTGATATCTTCTAAAAACCCTTCATACACAATGACAGTTCAGCATTTAAACATGTTACTACTGTGCTCTGCGATTAAATAAGGGATGAACCTGGGAGTTTCCCACAATCATGTGGGAGGCAACTGAGAGAAAATTGTGTGGAGCATGGCAGACCATTTCATCCTCTCATTATGTTGTTATTTGATTATTAAAATAGGACATTAGATAATCCATGATGAGTGGATTGTGGTTACACGATGTGGGAGGCAAGTATCATAGACCATCTTAATATCAATTATATAGTTAAAATATTTACATTAATCAGACAGCATCGTTAATGAGCCTGGTTTGGGGCCACCTTAGGGAAGTGGATGATGTTACATGAACTCATTATTTGATTAATTATACAAAACTATGATTATATCGACCATGACACCTGGAATCTGGTGCCACAGATCACCTGATTACATAATCAATGTATTTAAATTGACAATCTGTGTTAATCCCCAAGATAATGTAAATCTGTGTGTAATTATGTAAACCAAAAATTGTCCACTCCATGAAGAGACCCGTCAAGCTCCCTCTTGTGGCGTGAATGTGCAATATCATCACAGTTTATGATTCATGGCTTCCATGGATGATGATGACATTCTTCATGACTGGAGTCTGGCCACACTTCCCAGCCAATTAAATGCTACATCACCTCTTTATTGGGACAGTTAGCTATCACTGACTTATTTAATTCTTTAAATTACTTAAACGACAGTCAATGCCAACACCGATTATTAGTAGGTTGCAGATATCTGTCAGCGACAAATTAGGAAAGTTGTAGACATGGGCCGAGCATTTTCTGAATGTCTATGCGTCTTCCAGACCACTAGGAATGCTGGAGAATAGAGTCCAGAGGATTGCATGGTGCCCTCCGAGAAGTACAAGAACTTTTCCAAAGTCTGCATGGTGGTCTGGGTGTTGACTACTTGCTCTTCCTCCACATCTTCACATCGGTTGTGGTCTACGTCTAGAAGATGTAGCGGCACTAGGAGGTCGGCACCATCACCGAGACCTGGCAAAAGGATGACGGCTCAGAACACAGAAGAACATCTCACTCTCAGCTATGCTGTTGATGCCCCTTCTGCAGCCACCTTTTCAGCTGATATCAACATTTTGGCTACTACTGGTATGCCAGGAATGGGCCAATTACCTCAGGTCCTGCCGCAACACAACAGAGATTCAGGCACCGGTGAGGATGTCAGGCCAACAGACTTCACCAGGCAAGAAAGTATGATTATCTGACGATTAACTGATGGAATATTAAAAAATCTGTGATGACAGCATCCGTTTTCATATCTGGCAAATCTGCCCAGGAATTGATGATACCAAAAATTTCAACGACTTAGATATGTAAAGATGTAATTATTAAATTGTTTCATTATATAATCTGTGAACCCTGAAGTGTGGTGCCACCTTGTGTGACTCAAGTGTGACAGACGATCTAACAATCTGATGCTTTCATTATTTAAATCTGCCTTTTTCTACTCCAGGAAGAGTGGAGTCTGGAGCCCCCTTGTTGGTGTTAAAATGTCTCTTGTGATTTCATTATTTATTTATTTAAATCAATGTTGATCTCATTTTGTTATCTGTCTAGGGGTGAATTATGAGAAATTACCTTTTCATTCATTCATTTTATTGTTCAAATCTATGATTAAGAACTCAATGTCTCTTCAGTATTGATCAATGTTTAGGTTTTGCACATAAAACACCATCCACTAGTTTAATGTTTATTCATTGAATTATGAAAATCTGTCATTATGTATTCAGTGACCAGTGAAGATTTTAGCCTCCTTAGGGGAGTCCATCGTGCCACAACATAGCATCATCTAATAGTACACTTACTTATTTACCTGTTAAACTAGGAAATTAAATAATAATTCATCATTTAATAAATGTATTTGAAATACAGGTAATGTTATGGACCCTAAGTCCCTTTTGTAGTCAGATTTTGTGAGGAGACGAAGTAACATCACCTCATAACTTCATCGTTTAGCTCTGTAAATAGGTCATTATATCAGCGATAGTTTTAGGACTTTGGTGCAATCTCGTCAGTGTTAATATAAAATGCCAGCTAATTAATTATCAATTTAATTTTATAAATAAATCATTATTACAGGAAGAGATCAGTCTGACTACTCCATGTGGCATTTATGTATGCACCACCATGACATCATTCAATCATTTTTCAGTATATATTCATTATTTGAATCGATGAATATCTTGTACTTCTTGACTGGAGTAGGGCCATTCCTCCATGGGAGTTAATCACATGGCAGTATTTAATCATCTAAGTACTCCTTCCATGACAATCCCTGGAGTTTGATTCCACCTTATGAAAGTTAAGTATGGAGTATTTTCCAATTATTAACTTATTTGATTGTGTAAGTAATGATGGTGTCATCCGTCATTTGGCTGCTGTGGGATTGACACAGCAGGAGATCGGTACCAGAAGCAGTGCCCAGAGAATGGGGGACACTGCCTTATACAGCGATTACTGATTACATAGTAGTACATTTTTAACAATCGAATGATTACACGATTTTAAAAAACTGTACTTTTTTGCATCATCAGTTTCTGAGAGGTTGCAACGGAACTGACCCATGAAGGACACAGTGACCACCGATTTTAAAAATTGAATGACTGAATAATCTCCGGATCAGGGTATCTCATCTAATGAACTCTGTCGGGCTGGTAACATGACACACCACCAACAATAAATCACTCTAAATAACCGTATTAGAAAGCGGGGTACAGGACTTAATAGAGAACAGTCAATTGAGGAATCCAAAATGACTGAAAGAAACATAAGACACTGCTCAAAATCCTTAATCATCAGCCTAATGCAAATCTAAACAACTCTGAGAAACCATGGGATCAAGCTCCTCTAAAGGGAATAGGATGAAGAGGAAATTATTTTATTTTCAATAAGGGGGAAAGGATTATGGTAGAGGCGATTAACTGTATTGTTTTCGTTCTAGAAATTAGAAAATTGAAGCATAGAAAACAGGTTTAAAATACTCATCTTTGTACTTGGATGGCAAATGATGCTTTCGTTTTCATGCTTATGTCACTATAGGCAAGTTTTAGCTAGAGACACTGGTAAATATGTAGAACTCAAAAGAAAGAGCCCTGCTTTGATTTTGTGAGAAACTCAATGAGGCTGTAAGGTTAGTTCATCGGTGGGTATACTCCTTTTTGCAATCGGGAGGGGCACTAGAATGTGACAGAATGTTGGTTCATAAATGTTGCCAGGCAACCCTGGTTGCATTCTGTATCCTGGTATCATGGGCCAAGGTCCAGAGAGCAGCTTCGAGAAAGTGTTATCATGGGAAATTACAGTCTCACAAGATAACTATCTCCTAAAACTTTTAATGACAGCATTTAATTCGCCTAAACAAGTCATAGCCACACCTCTAGAAGTGTGCCTACAGCATTTACTGGTGACCAAATTCAAGATTACCTAATCATCAGAGAACATAGTCTGTGGAGAAACAGTTCAAAGTCTTCTGTTTATGAATACTCTCTCTCCTCAGAAGTAAAACGGAACAAAAGAAAAATAAGACCCACAATTATTCATCAAAAGGTGAGTTTGCCATTGAAGACTTCCTTGAGGAAGGTGATAATCCATTTGATAGAGTAGACTTTGTGATTATTGAATTTCAGTCCTTCTCTTTTGAGGCAGCCGCCCAACATTAAATATGTGATATCTTCTAAAATCCCTGCATACATAATGACAGTTCAACATTTAAACGTGATACTACTCTGCTCTGCGATTAAATAAGTGATGAACCTGGGAATAAGTTTCCCACAATCATGTGGGAGTCAACTGAGAGTCAATTTTGTGGAGTATGGGAGACCATTTCATCCTATGATTGTGTTGTTATTTGATTATTAAAATAGGACATTAGTTAATCCATGATCACTGGATTGTGGTGACGTGATGTGGGAGGCATTTATTATAGACCAACTTAATATCTATTATGTAGTTAAAATATTTAAATTAATCCTGACAGCATCGTTCATGAGCCTAGTTTGGAGGCACCTTAGGGATGTGGATGATGTTACATGAACTCATTATTTAATTATTTAATTATATTAAACAATGATTATATTGTCCATGACACCTGGAATCTGGTGCCACAGATCATCTAATTACATACTTAATGTATTTAAATTGACAATCTTTGTTAATCCAAAAGATAATGTAAAAATTTATATAGTTACGTAAACAACAATCCTCCATTCCATGAAGAGACCTGTAAAGCTCCCTCTTGTGGAGTTAATGTGAAATATCATCACATTGTATGATTCATTGACTCAATTGATGATGATGACATCCTTCATGACTGGAGTCTGGATATGCTTCCCTTCCAGTAAATTGCTTCATCCCCTCATTATAGTGACAGCTATTACTGACTTATTTAATTATTTAAATTATGTAAACGACAGACAGTGCCATCACCGATTACGGTTAGGGTACAAATATCTGTCAGGGACAAGGATATGAAATTTTTAGACACTTGCACAACATTTTTCTTAATGATCTATGCATCTAACAGAGTACGAGGAATGCAGGATGATTGAATCCAGAAGGATGCACAGTGCCCTCAGTGAAGTACATGGACTTCACCAAGGCAGGCATGGTGGTCTGGGTGTTGAATACCTGCTCTTCCTCCACATCTTCACATCAGTTGTGATCTACCATGAGAAGAAGGAGTGGCACTAGGAGGTCGGCACCATCACCGAGACCTGGCAAAAGATTGATGACTCAGAACACGGAAGAAGTTCTCTATCTTAGCTATGCTGGTGAGGCCCCTGATGCAGCCATCTTCTCAGCGCTTATCAACATTGTGGCTACTACTGCTATGCCAGGATTGGACCCAATAATCATGTCCTGCAGCACCACAACAGAGATTCATGCACTTGTGATGATGTCAGTCCAACAGAATTCATCAGGCAAGACATTATGATTATCTGATGATTAACTGATGGCATTTTAAAAACGCATGATGACAGCATACATTTTCTTATCTGGCAAGTCTGCCCAGGAATTGATGACACAAAAAAAGGTCAATGGCTTACATATTTAAAGATGTAATTATTAAATTCTTTCAATATATAATCTGTGATCCCTGAAGTTTGGTGCCACCTTGTGTGACTAAAGTGTGACAGATGATCTAACTATCTGATTATTTCATAATAGAATTCTGTCATTTACTACTCCAGGATGACTGGAGTCTGGATCCACCTTGCTAGTGTTAAATTGTATCTTGTGAATTCTTTCTTTCATTCATTCTTTATTTCTTTTCTTCTTTCTTGCATCCTATCTTTATTTAAGTCAATGTTGATATGATTTTGTTATCTCTCTAAGGGTGAATTATGAGAAACTATCTCTTTATTCATTAATTTTTTGTTCAAATTTATGATTAAGTACTCAATGTCTCTTCAGTATTGAGCAATCATTTAGGCTTCACGCATAAAACACCATCCACTTGATTAATGTTTATTCATTTAATTATGAAAATCTGTCATTATGTATTCAGTGATCACTGGAGTTTTGAGCCTCCTTAGGGGAGACCGTTGTACCAGACCATCACGTCATCTAATACTACACTTACTTCCTTAACTGATAAACTAGGATATTAACTAATAATTCATCATTTAATTGACGTATTTAAAATACAGGTAATGTTAGGGAACATAAGTCCCTTTTGGAGTCAGATTTTGGGAGTTGATGATGTAATATCATCTCATTACTTCATCATTTAGCTATGTAAATAGATCTTTACATCAGCGATAGGTTTAGTACTTTGGTGCCATCTCGTCAGTGTTAATATAAAAGGACCACTAATAAATTATCAATTTAATTTTTTAAAAACATCATTAATCCAGGAAGAGATCAGTCTTACGACTCCATGTGGGATTTAAGTATGCACCTCCATGTCATTTTTCAATCATTTTTCATTATATATTAATTATTTAAATCGATGGAGAAGTTGTTCTTCTTGACTACAGTCGGGCCATTCCTCCATGGGAGTACATCACGTGGCATTATTTAATTATCTAAGTACTACTTCCTTGACAATCACTGGAGTTTGGTTCCATCTTTTGAAAGTGAAGTATGGAAGACTATCCAATTATTAACATATTTGAGTGCGTAAGTAATGATGGTGTCATCCGTCATTTGGCTGCTGTGGGATTGACACAGCAGGAGATCGGTACCAGAAGCAGTGCCCAGAGAATGGGGGACACTGCCTTATACAGTGATTACTGATTACGTAATAGTAGATTTTTAACAAGCGAATGATTACACGATTTTAAAAAACTGTACTGTTTCGCATCATCAGTTTCTGAGAGGTTGCAACAGAAGTGACCCATGAAGGACACAGTGACCACCGATTTTAAAAACGGAATAACTGAATAATCTCCGGATCAGGGTATCTCATCTAATGAACACTGTCGGGCTGGTAACATGACACACCACCAACAATAAATCACTCTAAATAACCATATTAGAAAGCGGGGTACAGGACTTAATAGAGAACAGTCAATTGAGGAATCCAAAATGACTGAAAGAAACATAAGACACTGCTCAAAATCCTTAATCATCAGCCTAATGCAAATCTAAACAACTCTGAGAAACCATGGGATCAAGCTCCTCTAAAGGGAATAGGATGAAGAGGAAATTATTTTATTTTCAATAAGGGGGAAAGGATTATGGTAGAGGCGATTAATTGTATTGTTTCCGTTCTAGAAATTAGAAAATTGAAGCATAGAAAACAGGTTTAAAATACACATCTTTGTACTTGGATGGCAAATGATGCTTTCGTTTTCATGCTTATGTCACTATAGGCAAGTTTTAGCTTGAGAGACTTGTAAATATGTAGAACTCAAAAGAAAGAGCCCTGCTTTGTTTTTGTGAGAAACTCAGTGAGGCTGTACGTTTAGTTCATCGGTGGGTATACTCCTTTAAGCATGTGGGAAGGGAACTAGAATGTGACAGATTGTTGGTACATAAATGTTGCCTGGCAACCCTGTTGCATTCTGTATCCTGTTATCATGGGCCAAGGACAAGAGAGCAGCTTCGAGAAAGTGTTATCATGGGACATTACAGTATCCCAAGGTAACTATCTCCTAAAACGTTTAATGACAACATTTGATTCGCCTAAACAAGTCATAGCCACACCGCTGGAAGTGTGCCTACAGCTTTTACTGGTTACCAAATTCAAGATTACCTAATCATCAGAGAACATAGTCTGTGGAGAAACAGTTCAAAGTCTTCTGTTTATGAATACTCTCTTTCCTCAGAAGTAAAACTGGAACAAAAGACAAATAAGACCCACAATTATTCATCAAAAGGTGAGTTTGCCATTGAAGACTTCCTTCAGGAAGGTGATAATCCATTTGATAGAGTAGACTTTGTGATTATTAGATTTCAGTCCATCTCTTTTGAGGCAGCCGCCCAACATTAAATATGTGATATCTTCTAAAAACCCTGCATCCACATTGACAGTTCAGCATTTAAACATGTCACTACTGTGCTCTGCGATTAAATAAATGATGAACCTGGGAATTTCCCACTATCATGTGGGTGTCAACAGAGAGTCAATTGTGTGGAGTATGGCAAATCATTTCATCCTCTGATTATGTTGTTATTTGATTATTAAAATAGGACATTAGTTAATCCATGAAAAGTGGATTGTGGTGACGCAATGTGGGAGGCAATAATTATAGACCATCCTAATATCAATTATGTAGTTAAAATACATAAATTTATCACGACCGTATCGTTCATGAGCCTGGTTTGGAGACACCTTAGGGAAGTGGATGCTGTTACATGAACTCATTATTTGATTATTTAATTATATAAAACAATGATTGTATCATCCATGACACCTGGAATCTGGTGCCACAGATCATCTAATTACATACTTAATGTATTTAAATTGACAATCTTTGTTAATCCCCAAGATAATGTAAATATTTGTATAGTTATGTAAACAAAAATCCTCCATTCCATGAGGAGACCTGTAAAGCTCCCTCTTGTGGAGATAATGTGCAATATCTTCACATTGTATGATTCATTGACTCAAATGATGATGATGACATCCTTCATGACTGGAGTCTGGCCATACTTCCCTGCCAGTAAAATGCTGCATCCCCTATTTATTGTGACAGTTAGCTATTACTGACTTATTTTATCCTTTAAATTATGTAAACGACAGACAGTGCCATCACCGATTATGGATAGGGTGCAAATATCAGTCAGGGACAAGGTTAGGAAAGTTGTAGACATGGGCAGAAGATTTTCTGAATGATCTATGCATCTCCCAGAGTACGAGGGATGCTGGTTGATTGAGTCCAAGAGGTTGCACGGTGCCCTCTGAGAAGTACAAGGACTTCACCAAGGCCGGCATGGTGGTCTGGGTGTTGATTAAATGTTCTTCCTCCACATCTTCACATCGGTTGTGATCTACCATGAGAAGAAGGAGTGGCACTAGGAGGTCGGCACCATCACTGAGACCTGGCAAAAGGATGACAACTCAGAACACAGAAGAACATTGCTCCCTCAGCTATGCTGGTGATACCCCAGCTTCAGCCATCTTTTCAGCTGTTATCAACATTTTGGCTACTACTGCTATGCCAGGATTGGGCTCATTATCTCCGGTCGTGCCGTACCACAACAGAGATTGAGGCGCTGTGATGATGTTAGGCCAACAGAATTCATCAGGCAAGACAGTATGATTATCTGACGATTAACTGATGGCATTTTAAAAATGCATAATGACAGCATACAGTTTCATACCTGGCAAGTCTGCCCAGGAATTGATGATGCCAAAAAGGTCAACGGCTTACATATTTAAAGATGTAATTATTACATTCTTTCATTATATAATCTGTTATCCCTGAAGTTTGGTGACACCTTATGGTGACTTAAGTGTGACAGACAATCTAACTATCAGATTTTTTCATTATTCAAATCTGTCTTTTTCTACTACAGGAAGAGTGGAGTCTGGATCCACCTTGTTGGTGTTAAATTGTATCTTGTGAATTTTTTCTTTCTTTCTTTCTTTATTTCATTCTTTCTTTCTTTCTTTATTTATTTAAATCAATGTTGATATCATTTTGTTATCAACATCTCTGTAGGGATGAATTATGAGAAACTATCTCTTTATTCATTCATTTTTTGTTCGAATCTATGATTAAGAATTCAATGTGTTTTCAATATTGAGCAATCATGTAGGCTTCACGCATAAAACACCATCCACTTGTTTGATGTTTATTCATTTAATTATGAAAATCTGTCATTATATATTCAGTGATCACCTGAGTTTTGATCCTCCTTAGGGGAGTCCGTTGTAGCAGACCATCACATCATCTAATACTACACTTTCTATTTTAACTGTTAAACTAGGAAATTAAGTAGTAATTCATCATTTAATTTACGTATTTAAAATACAGGTAATGTTATGGACCATAAGTCCCTTTTGGAGTCAGGTTTTGGGAGTCGATGATGTAATATCATCTCATTATTTCATCATTTAGCAATGTAAATAGATCTTTACATCTGCGATAGGTTTAGGTCTTTGGTGCCATCATGTCAGTGTTAGTATAAAAGTCCCACTAATTAATTATCAATTTTATTTTTTTAAAACATCATTATTCCAGGAAGAGATAAGTCTGACTCCTCCATGTGGGATTTAAGTATGCACCACTATGTCATTATGCAATCATTTTTCATTATATATTAATTATTTCAATCGATGAAGATGTTGTTCTTTTGACTAGAGTCAGGCCATTCCTCCATTGGAGTTAATCACATGGAATTATTTAATTATCTAAGCACTACTTCCTTGACAATCGGGGGAGTTTGGTTCCATTTTTGAAAGTTAAGTATGGAGGACTATCCAATTATTAAGTTATTTGATTGCGTAAGTAATGGTGGTGTCATCAGTCATTTGTCTGCTGAGGGATTGACACAGCAGGACATCGGTACCAGAAGCAGTGCCCAAAGAATGGGGGAGACAGCCTTGTACAGTGGTTACTGATTACGTTGTAGTAGATTTTTAACAGTAGAATGATTACATGATTTTAAAAAACTGTACTGTTTCGCATCATCAGTTTCTGAGAGGTTGCAACAGAAGTGACCCATGAAGGACACAGTGACCACCGATTTTAAAAATGGAATAACTGAATAATCTCCTGATCAGGGAATCTCATCTAATGAACTCTTTCGGGCTGATAGCATGACACACCACCAACAATAAGTCACTCTAAATAACCATATTAGAAAGTGGGGTACAGGATTTAATAGAGTACAGTCAATTGAGGAATCCAAAATGACTGAAAGAAACATAAGACACTGCTCAAAATCCTTAATCATCAGCCTAATGCACATCTAAACAACTCTGAGAAACCATGGGTTCATGCTCCTCTAAATGTAAGAGAATGATGAGGAGTTTATTTTATTTTCAATAAAGGGAAAAGGATTATGGTAGCGGCAATCCATTCTAGAAATTTGAAAATTGAAGCATAGAAAACAGGTTTAAAATACTCATCAATGTACTTGGTTGGTATAATGATGCTTTCATTTTCATGCTTATGTCACTATAGGCATGTTGTATCTTGAGAGACTGGTAAATATGTAGAAATCCAAAGAAAGAGCCTTGCTTTGTTTTTGTGAGAAAGTCAGTCAGTATGTAACGTTTGTTCATAGGTGGGTTTGCTCCTTATAGCATGTGGGGGGGGGCACTAGAATGTGAAAGAAGGTTGGATTGTAAACGTTGACTGGCAACCCTTCTTGCATTCTGTATCCTGGTATCATGGGCCAAGCAGCAGAGAGCAGCTACTAGAAATATTTTTCATGTGTCATTGCAATCTCCCAAGATAACTATCCCCTATAATTTAATGATAACATGTGATTTGCCTAACCAAATCATAACCAAATCTCTGGAAGTTTGCCTACAGCTTTTAATGGTTACCTCATTTAAGATAACCTAATTATCAGACACCATAGTCTGTGGAGAAACAGTGCAAAGGCTTCTGTTTATGAATGCTCTCTCTCCTAAGAAGTAAAACTATGGAACAAAAGATAATAAGACTCATAATTATTCACCAAAAGGTGAGTTTTCCATTGTTTACTTCTTTGAGGAAGGTGACAATCCATTTGTTAGAGAAGACATAGAGATTGTTTTATTCTAGTCAATCAGTTTTGTGGAAGCCATCCAACATTAAATATTTGATATCTTCTAAAAACCCTGCATATGCAATGTCATGTCCACATTTACACATTTTACTACTAAACTCTGTGATCACATAAGGGATGAACTTGGGACTTTCACACAATAGTGTGTGAGTCTAGTGAGAAGAAAATTGTGTCAAGTGCTGCAGAGCATTTCATCCTCAGATCGTGTTATAAATTAATTATTAAAATAGGGTTATAGATAATCTATGATCAGTGGATTATGGTTCCACGATGTGGGAGTCAAGGTTTTTATACCATCTACATATTATGTAAGTAAAATATTTAAATTAATCAGGACAGCATGGTTTGGAGACATGTTAATGAAGTGGATGATGTTACATCAACTCTTTATTTGATTATTAAGTTAGGTGAAACAATGATTATATCATCCATGACATCTGGAGTATGGTGCCACAGATAATCTCATTACATAATTAAATTATTTAAATTGACAGTTCTTGTTTAGACCCAAGATAATGTAAAGATTTGTATAATTATGTAAATCTATAATCCTCTATTCCATGAAGAGTCTTGTAAAGCTCCCTCTTGGGGAGCTCCTATGCAATATCATCACATTTTATGATTAATTGTTTCAATTGATGATGATGACATCCTTCATGACTGGAGTCTGGCCATTCTGACTTGCCAGTAACATGCTACATCACCTTTTTATGTGACCATTAGCTATTACTGACTTTTTAATTATTTAAGTTATTTAATCGATGGACAATGCAAATATCTGTCAGAGACGAGGATAGGAATGTTGTAGACATTTTCACAGCAGTTTCTGCATGATCTATGCTTCACCCAGAGTAATAGGGATGCTGGATGATTGGGTCCAGAACATTCCATGGTACCCCCCAAGAAGTACAAGGACTTCACCAAGGCAGGTAGAGTTGTCTGGGTGTTTGACTCCCTGCTCTTCCTCCACATCTCCAAATTGGTTGTAATCTACAATGAGAAGAAATAGTGGCACAAGGAAGTTGGCTCCATCACCGAGACCTCGCAGAAATGATGATGACCCAGAGCACAGAAGAACTGATCTCTGTCAGCTCTGCCGGTGATGCCCCTGCTGCAGCCATCTTTTGAGCTGATGTCAACATTTTAGCTATTACTGCTACACCAGGTATGGGCCCATGATGTCAGGTCCCACCGCACTACAACTGAGATTCAGGCTCTGGTGATGATGTCAGGCCAGCAGAGTTCATCAGGAAAGGAATTATGATTATATGATTATTGACTTATAGAATTTTAAAAATCCACGATGGCAGCGTACAATATCATGTGTGCCATGTCTGCCCAGGTATTGATGATACAAAAAAAAAAATTCAACCACTTACATATTTAAAGATGTAATTCTTCAATTGTTTCATTATATAAACTGTGAACCCTGAAGTTTGGCACCACCTTGTGTCATTCCATTGTACCAGACTATCTTAATATCTGATTATTTCATTTCTCAAATCTGTCTTTTTCTACTCCAGGAAGAGTGGAGTCTGGATCCACCTTGTTGGTGTTAATTGTCTTCTGTGATTTTATTTATTTATTTATTTATTTATTTAAATCAATGGTGATATTTTGTTATCTCTCTAGGGTTGCATTATGAGAAATTATCTCACTATTCATTTACTTTTTTTTGTTCAAATCTAGGATTAAAAACTCAATGATCTCTTCAGTTTTGAGCAATCTCATAGGAGTCACATACAAAACACCATCCACTCGTTTCATTTTTGTTCATTTAATTATGAAAATCTCTCATTATTTATTCAGTGATCACTGGAGTTTTGAGCCTCCTTATGGGAGTCAGTCATGCCAGACCGTCACAACATCTAAAACTACACTTACTTATTCAACTGCCAAATTAGGAATTTAAATAATAATAATTCATTATTTAATTAACTTATTTAAAATAAGGCGATGTTATGGACCATAAGTCCCTTTAAAATTCAGATTTTGGGAGTTGATGATGTAACATAATATAATAACTTGAATATTTAGCTACTGAAATAGATCATTACATCAGCCATACGTTCACAAGTTTGGTGCCATCTTGTCAGAGTTAGTATAAAGTGCCAACTAATTAATTATCAATTTAAGTTTTTAGAGTAAATCAATATTCCAGGAGGAGAACGTTCTGACTTCTGCATGTGGGATTTAAGTATGCACCACCGTGTCTTTAATCAATTATTTTTCTTTACATATTAATTATTTAAATCGATAAAGATGTTGCTTTCATGATTCGACTCTGGCCATTCTTCCATGGGAGTTAATCCTGTGGCATTATTTAATTATGTAAATATTACCTCTTTGACAATCACTGGAGTTTGGTTCCATCTTATGAAAGTGAAGCATGCAGGACTATTCAATTATTTCCTTATTTCATTACGTGACTAATGATTTTGTCATCCATTATGGTTTTGGCTGCTGTGTGATTGACAAAGAAAGAGATTGGTCCCAGAAACAGTGCCCAGAGAATGAGGGACACTGGGTGATTACTAATTATGTAATAATAGATATTTAACGATCAAATGATTAAACAATATTTTAAATAAAACTGTATTATTTCTGCATCATCAGTTTCTGGGACTTTGCGACAAAACTGACCCATGAAGGACACAGTCAACAACGATTTTACAAATTGAATAATTTAACAATCTCAGGATCAGAGAATCTTATCTAATGACCTCTGTCAGGCTGATAGACTGACACAACACCAACTCGAAATTACTCTACATAATCATATTAGAAATATGATACAAGTCTCAATAGAGAATTATCAATTGAGAAATCAAAAGTAACTGAAAGAAACCTAAGACAGTGCTCAACAGGCTTAGTCATCAGCCAAATGCAAATCAAAACAACTATGATAAACCATGTGATCAAGCTGCTCTTAAAGTATGAGAGTAAGGAGAATTTATGTTTTTTTTTTTCAGTAAATAGAAAAGGTTTATGGTAGATGCAATAAATGGCATTGTTTCTATTCTGCAAATGAGAAAATTGAAGCATAGAAAATAGGTTCAAACTCATCAATGTACTTGATTTGCCTAATGATGCTTTCGTTTTCATGCTTAAATCACTATAGTCATGATATAGCTTGAGAGACTGGTAAATAGGTATAACTCAGAAAAAGAGTCCTGCTTGGATTTTGATAAAATCAGTGAGGTTGTAAGGTTAGTCCATCTGTGGGTATGCTATTTTAGCATGTGGGAGGTGCACTAGAATGTGACAGAATGTTGGTTCATGAATATTGTGTGGCAACCCTGCTTGCATTCTGTATCCTGGTATCATGGGCCAAAGACCACAGAGCAGCTTCGATCAAGTATTATCAAGACACATTACAATCTCCCAAGACAACTATCTCCTAAAATGTTAAACCCAGCATATGATTCACCTCACCAAGTCACAGCCAAGTCTCTGGAAGTTTGCCTACAGCTTTTACTGGTTACCAAATTCAAGATTACCTAATATCAGAGAACATAATCTGTGGAGAAACAGTTCAAAGACGTCTGGTTATGAATGCTCCCTCTCTCCTAAGAAGTAAAACTATGGATTAATGATAATAAGACTCACAATTATTCATCAAAAGTTGAGTTTTCCATTGTTTACTTCCTTCAGGAAGGCGGTAATCCATTTGTTAGAGTAGACTGAGGGATAATTGGATTGTAGTCCATCTGTTTTGATGCAACTGTCCACCATTATATATGTGATATCTTCTAAAACCCTGCATTCACAATGACATTTCCACATTTACTCTGTGATCACATAAGGGATGGTCCGGGAACTTTCACACAACAGTGTGGGAGTCAAGTGAGAAAAAAATTGTGTTGAGTATGGCAGAACATTTCATCCTCTGATCTTGTCATAATTTAATTATTAAAATAGGACTATAGATAATCCATGATCAATGGATTATGGTTCCAAGATGTGGAAGGCAATTATGATAGACCATCTAAATATCAATTATGTAGTTAAAATATTTAAATTAATCACGACAGCATCGTTCATGAGCCTGGTTTGGAGCCACCTTAGGGAAGTGGATGATATTACATGTACTCATTATTTGATTATTTAATTATATAAAACAATGATTATATCGTCCATGACACCTGGAATCTGGTGCCACAGATCATCTAATTACATAATTAATGAATTTAAATTGACAATCTGTGTTAATCCCCAAGATAATGTAAATATTTGTATTGGTATGTAAACAACAATCGTCCATTCCATGAAGAGACTTGTGAAGCTCCCTCTTGTGGAGTTAATGTGCAATATCATCACATTTTATGATTCAATGACTCAATTGATGATGATGACATCCTTTATGACTGGAGTCTGGGCATTCTGACATGCCAGTAAAATGCTACATCACCTCTTTATTGTGACCCTTAGCTATTACTGACTTTTTAATTATTTAAATTATTTAAACGGTGGGCAATGACATCATCAATTATGATTAGGGTACAAATATCTGTCAGGGACAAGGTTTGGAAGGTTGTAGATATGGACAAAGCAGTTGCTGAATGATCTGTGCTTCACCCAGGGTAATAGGGATGCTGGATGATTAAGTCCAGAAGATTTCAGGGTGCCCTCCTAGAAGTACAAGGACTTCACAAAGGCAGGCCTGATGGTCTGGGTGTTTGACTCCCCAATCTTCCTCCACATCTTCACATTGGTTGTGATCTACGAATAAAAGAAGTATTGGCACCAGGATGTGGGCACCATAACCGAGACCTGGCAAAAGGATGACGACCCAGAACACAAAAGGAATGCTCTCTTTCAGCTCTGCTTGTGATGCCCCTGTTGCAGTCATCTTTGTCAGCTGATATCACTATTTTAGCTACTACTGCTATGCCAGGTATGGGCCCACTACAACAGCGATTCAGGCTCTGGTGATGATGTCAGGCCAGCAGAGTTCATCAGGCAAGACAGTTTGATTATCTGACTATTAACTCATGGATTTTTAAAAGTCAGCGATGACAGCACAATTTATCGTTCTAGTATGACTGCCCAGGAATTGATGATATAAAAAAGTTCAACTGCTTTCATATTCAAAGATGTAATTATTACATTGTTTCAATATATAATCTGTGTACCCTGAAGTTTGGTGCCATCTTGTGTGACTCAAATGTGACAGTCGATGTAACTATCTGATTAGTTCATTACTCGAGTCTTGCTTTTTCTACTCCAGGAAGAGTGGAGTCTGGATCCTCCTTGTTGGTGTTAATTGTCTCCTGTGATTTCATGATTGAGTTATTGATAATTGATAATTCTCTATTCAGACCTGAGGAATAAAAAATGACTGAAAGAAACATAAGACAGTGCTCAAATCCTTTGTCATCAGCCAAATGCAAATCAAAACAACTCTGCTCTAAAGAGCAGATCAAGCTGCTCTAAAGGTAAGAGAATGTAGAGAAGTTTATTTTATTTTCAATAAATAAGAAAGGATTATGGTAGAGGCGATTATTGTAATGGTACTGTTTCCTTTCTGGAAATGAGAAAATTGAAGCATACAAAATAGGCTTAAATACACATCAATGTACTTGAATGGCATAATGGTGCTTTTGTTTCCAAGTTTTTATCACTATAGGCATGTTGTAGCTTGAGAGACTGGTAAATATGTCTAACTCAATAAATAAATAAATAAATAAATAAATAAATAAATAAGAAAGAATGAATGAAAGAAAGGATGAAAGAAAGAAAGAAAGAAAAGGAGCCCTGCTTTGTTTTTGTGAGAAAATCAGTGAGGCTGTAAGGTTAGTCCATCGGAGGGTATGCTAATTTTAGCATGTGGGAAGTGTAGTGACATAGTCCTTCTGTGGCACTGACTTCACCCATTGCGGGGTGGAATCATGGGCAGAAGTGACCTGTTGAAGGAGGTTGGAGAGCCGGGAAAAGCTCTCTTGCTGACGTGACTGGGACAGGTGAGCATCGAGTGGAATTTCCTGGTGTTCATCTGTCTAGGTTGTAAGTTATTTCTCCCCGAATAAACATGGATTTGGCCTATTAGTTTATCCTGAACCTTATTTAACCACAATATCTGGTGTCAGAAGCGGGATTAGGATTTTCAGGGGACCTGGGTTTCACTGAGGCAGCAGACGCCGCTCCCCTCCCCTACATTCCCCAACGGGCAGGGTTCCTTGCCTAACCAGGTGGACTCACCACAGATTTGGGACATTTGCTTCTTCCTTATGGCAAAGGAGATCTTTGCCGCCAAAGCGGACCTGAGAAGGGACTCACCGCTTCTCATTTTTTGCGCACTTCTGCACTGCACTTCGCCTTCTGGCTCTACCCACCAATGGGTGTGGTCAGTGCCACAGAAGGACTATCTCACTACAATTCCCCTTTTAGTCTAAGGAAAAGATTTAGGCCTAATACAAAACTATATACAAAACAGTGAATAACAAGTGTGATCTAAGAAAAGGAAAATGGAGAAGAAAATGACCTACATATCTAGTCCTAGGGTGAAGGCATAACGGAGTTTACAATAGAGTTGTCCTAAGCTGGAAGACGTAAGTCTAGTACCTAATATATCTAACTAGGAAGAGAGAATAATAGTTGTGATAGTTTAATCTTCAACTTCATCAAGACCTGAGAAGGAAAATAACGATACTAGAGTACACAGGAAGTGCGGGTGGACAACTTCCAAAAGGTGCAGCAAGGACAGAAATAGCAAGCCACCTGGACAGTCACCCTAGGTCTCACAGCAACGTTGGTACACCCAGTTTTGGCTAAGGCCAACAGAACTTGACAGACCACAACAACAGCAGGGAGGTAGAATGGCTGTCTTACCCTGACTTGGCAAGGTCTAGCAGTCTTCTATATTTGTCTCCTGCAAGCACATAGGACTGCATGTCCAAATCAGTGGTCAAGGTGGGGGCAATTCTTTGCCCAACAGGCCATTAGCTGAGGTGAGAATGAACTCCAGCAGGAGCAACAACAGTGTCCAACATATTTTCGGGAAAGTGCACAGTGCTGTCAGGAGCAACAGTGTCTCATGTCAATGGAGTACTAATATTAAAACATTTAAATGCCATGTTCTGCATGTCTATGAAGTGATTGAAGATTAAGCATCTATATCTGACTAATCTCATAGGTACAGGAAACATGAGTGAAGATAATCTGTAATACTCAGGAACTTAGCTAAAAAACTGATTAAAACTTCCCTGAGTAAAGCAGGAACACATATTTAAACAATGTAACTATACATACACATACATATAAATCCCTAAAATAGAGGTAGAGTAGAAATGTCAAGACAAGAGGTAGAACTATAAAGGACAGCATGATAAATATCCCAAATTGTATCAATATATTAAATGTCTTGCATACAAGAAAAGTATACATACATAGAATATGGTAAAAAATAATGTGCATACAACATCATAAGTGGAAAGATTTCACACAATATAACAAAATATAAACTTAATTTTACATAGCTTACCACATATAAGAATACATAACAATGTAAGCTGTAAAATAGTATCTCATTCTTACTCAAATTCACAAGAAAATAGGCTAATCTACCAATATCCCATCGAAACCATACCTTTCCCAACAAATCCCTATTCCTCTCTAAAAGATAAACCCGATTGTAAGCATCACCTTCCATAGCCAACCCTAAATAACTAAAACCAACCCAAAGAAAATGACTATTATCCCAAAATTCCAAGGGTAGGGAAAGGGGGCATCGTTATCTTAAGGTTACTTCTGGCTAAAATGGGACGATGATTGCTTCAATGTATCCTGTAGGAAGAAAATTTTTAGCAACCAATATTCTCAACAGAACTGGCTGTGACATATGTAGCTAGTCACTGTGTGACAGAAAATGCTTGACTGTAGTTCTGTTTGAAACTCTGGCCAGGGTGTAATAAGAAGGTGCACCATTACAGCTAGCTAGTCATGAGTTATCTTAAGCAAAACAGTCTCAAACAGGTGTTAAGGTGATGTTTGTAGTTCAGATGCATCAGGTTGAGTCAAGTGGAAACGATGTGGGGCCCCATCTTCTTTCCGGAGAGTTCAAAGACTGCTGTTAGGAATCGTTATTATTCCTTGTGGAAAAGTTACACATCAATATTAAAGTAAAATTTTCAAGTTTTAAGGAAAGACAACAATAAGCATTAAAACATATGTGAGAAAATTAGGATTTCACATAGAAAATTGCCTGAGAAATGAGTCCCTAGATTTTGTTTTCTTCTGCCTTACACCAATTGGCTTCTTGATTTAAGGCAGAAACCATGAATTTAATCTTAACAACATGCTTGAATTTAGAGAAGAAAAGCCAAATCCAACTCCAAAGCCAGCATTTGTTTACATGAATTGGGACTTCAGGAATACTAGATAGTAAAGAGAAATCGATTTCTGTATAGAAATAGTTTACTACAATTAAATATTTTTTCACCTTATATCTGAAGAGCTGTCTTCTCTTCTGTAGGTACCTACATATTCAGTGTCTTTTGGCTGTTTGATGATAGGTTTTCTCTGTTTTCCTGTGAGAACAACAACAGAACACTTGTCCTACCTTTGAGAGGCCTCCGCACACCTCATGGGACCTCATTTGTTGGATGACTTGTTATTTCTCTTCATTAAGATGTTTCTCTTGTTCAACTCGGATCTTGATTAACTTAGATGGTATCCATAGTTTTTCTTCTCCTGTAGATACAAATGCAAAACCCCTACCCCAACGTAACACATATCCTGCTTTCCATTATGAGGTAAGTACATCCTTGAAGTACACTGGCTGATTTAGTTCAGAAGTTTTTTCTATTGTCCAGTGTCTTTCTGCAGCTGTTTTTCCTTTTTCATCAGCATTAAGAAAGTTTAATGTTAATAAAGCATTATGTAATCTGTGTTTGGGTGTTTTGGTTCCTCCTGCCTGTTTATGGAGCATTTCTGTTAAAGTATGATTGGATCTCTCAACCACTGCTTGTCCTGTAGGATTGTGTGGTATACCAGTTTTGTGCTTTATGTTATAATACTCAAAAAACTGTTTCATATTGCTGGAGACATATGCTGGAGCATTGTCAGGTTTTATTTGTGCAGGTATGCCCATAATATCCATTACCTCTAATAGGTGTATGATAACAGAATCATCCTTTTCAGAGCTCAGAGCAGTAGCCCATTGAAACCCTGAAAATGTATCTATAGTGTGATGTACATATTTTAATTTTCCAAATTCTGCAAAATGAAACACATCCATTTGCCATATTTAATTCCTATTTAAACCTTTAGGGTTACTGCCTGGTGGTAAACAAGTTTGGTTATAGAATGAGCAAGTAGGACATTTCCTTACTATTTCCTTGGCTTGTTCCCAAGTGATAGAAAAATCCCTTTTTAAACCTTTGCTGTTCACGTGGTGTTTCTTATGAAAATCTGAGGCTTCTAGCACACTTCCTATCAATAAACGATCAATTTCATCTTTCCCATGTGCTAGAGGACTGGGCAGACACGTATGAGATCTGATGTGATATATATCTAGGATGAGTCCTTTTTATGATCGTATCTTGTAACTGTATAAACAATGAAGTTAATTCTGTATTGTCAGGAATAAATTCTGCAGTCTCAATGTGTAAAACGACTCTCTCTGCGTATTGAGAGTCAGTAACTATATTGAGAGGTTCTTTAAAATCCATAAGTACCATGAGAATGGCATACAATTCTGCCTTTTGTACCGAATTGTAAGGGCTTTGAACCACTTTGCTATTTTTTCCTGATTTATTATATCCTGCCTTACCCGATTTGTTTGCATCAGTGTAGAATATATGAACTCCAGAAATAGGTGTTTTTCTTACAATGCGTGGAAGGATCCAAATAGTTTTCTTTATGAATTTGATTCTCTCAGTTTTGAGATAGTTGTTGCTAATCATTCCCCATAAAAATTACTGCAATCTCTCTGCCAATATTCGTTATCTTTCCATAAGGAGGAAATTTCCTCATTAGTTAAAGGTACTATAATTTCTGCTGGGTCCCTTCCTATTAGCTGATGAAGTCTTTAATTTATCTTTTATAATCAAGTCAGAGATCTTTTCTATATATGTTTTTAGATTTTTATTCTGTTTATGTGGTAGGAATATCCATTCTAATAAGATATCTTCTCTCTGCAACAAAATCCCTGGAGGATATTCTCTAGATGGTAATATAACCAGAATACAGTCTAGGTTTGGATCCACACAGTCCACATGTGCTTCTAGTACCCTCTTTTCTACCCATTCTAATTCCTTTTCAGCTTTAGCTGATAGTATTCGTGGACTATTCAAATCCTTATCTACTTTTAGGGCCATTTTCAGGTTTTTCAAATCATGCCCTTCTACTCCAATAATGGTTTGCAGTTGAGAAATCTCTCTTAGTAAATTTTGAAGATCATTAAGAGTCTTGTAGTGATCTCTTCTGATATGTACTTTTTATGGTCTAATTTTCTGTAGACTTATTTTATATCCTAAGTAGTTGATAGACTCTCCTTTTTGTATTTTTTTCAGGTGCAATTTGTAATCCCCAGCCAGGTAAATCTTCCTTTACTTTCTCAAACATTTTTACTAATATTTCTCCTTTAGAGTCATCTAACAATATATCACCCATGTAATGATAGATTACGGAAGGCAAAGGACACAGTTGACAAGACCAAATGGCATCCCACAGACTGGGAAAATATTTCCACCAATCCTACATCTGACATATATATATATGTATGTATGTATGTATATATATATATATATATATATATATATATATTATAAAATAAGCAAGAAAACAGTCATCAAAACACCAAATAACCCTATTAAAAAACAGGGTACAGAACTGAAAAGGATTTTCAAAAGAGGAATTTAAAAAGGATGAAAGACACAAAAGAAAGTGTTCAACATCCTTAGCTATCAGGAAAATGCAAATCAAGAGAACTTTGAGATACCATCTTACTCCAGCTAGAATGGCTAAAATTAGGAACACCAATGATAATTTATTGCAGGAGAGGATGTGTAGAAAGAGGAACATTCTTGCTCTGCTGTTCAGAGTGCAAACTTGCACAGCCATGTTGAAGGTCAGTGTGGCGGATCCTCAGGACATTGGGAATCAGTCTACCAAACAACCCGGTGATCCCCCCTCTTTGTCATATAACCGAAGAATCCACATCCATGCAACTAAGACATGTGCTCAGCTGTGTTCATGGCTGTATTATTTGTAATACTAAGAACCTGGACTCAACCTAGATGCTGATCAACTGAAGAATGTATAAAGAAGATATGATGGCACATCACCTGCAGCACATTTCTCTGCTGGGCCCAGCAGTGGAAACACTCCAGGTATTCACAGAGATGGCTAGAATGGAGGGAAAGGTTCATCATCACAGTCACAGCCTCTTTTCCTTGACTTTCGGGATGATGCGCCACTGGTTGGGTCTCTCTGACGACATCTGGAAAGCAGACACCATCCTATGTTCCAGCACACACGTTCCAGAAGTTATGATGGGAATCCGGAAAATCAAGCACCTCTAATTTGCAATTCCTGTTGGTCAAATAAGAAGGGGCTTCAAATGGCAGGACTACCAATGTATAATCGGCTTTCACCTCACACATCCACTTCCCTTGAATGTATCCTGGAAATCAAGACTCAAAAGTTCCCTTTCTAGGGGCTGGCTACAGAGGCTGAGGTAGACTCATTGTGTGTTGACTATATCTCCTAGCAGTGTGCTCCATGCACCACTGTCTCTTTTCATTTATTCACTTCTCTGAGAAAGCTCTGATTCAACTTGATCCACATTCTGAACTCTGTAGTCACTTCTCTCCATCCACACTCTTCCCCTCCATGTCACATTTTCTCACTCACCTGGGTTGATCCTTCTGCTGAATCAACAAATCAAGGCCACCCAGCACAGCCTTCAAGATCTCCAGGTCAGGAAACTTCATCAGGTCTCCCAAGGGAAGGCACCTGAAAGGCCCGGCTGCCATCATAGCACTCAGGATCTTTGTTTGTTTCCCCTTAAAGGCATCTTTGAATAGCGGTGGGAAGAGCTCCATGGGTAGCTTATTCAGAGCAGAGATAGCCAAGGCTTCATTTTTGAGCAGACTACTTCTTGCCAGCATCTGGAATGCCAATGGCGAACTCATCTTGACCTTCACACAGACAGGTGCTATGGTAATATTCAGAGGAATTAACCCTTCCAGACAAGTCAATTTTAGAATGTCTCTTTGTCCCTTCATGGCATAAACCCTGTCGGGCTTTGGTCACTAGTCTAGAAATGTTGGAAAATCCGTATTTCCTATTACACACTGTCTGACTTTCTCATAGGCATAGGTCCCTCAAAGGCCTCATGCTCATGGACATGAGCCACCATGGCAACAAATCTCCCCTTTATTCTGCTAATCAAAAACACTGCTCCCCAGAATACTACAGCCCTGGGCAATGAGAGAGTGGAAAAGTAAACAAGAGCTAGACTCTTTTGTGGGAAAGCATCTTCAAATGTCTTTCTTGATCCTCAACATCAAAGTTAAAAAATCCCACAGCCAAGTTTGCTTTGCATTCAATCAGTGGAGGTTGTTGGGAGAATATGTGAAATGGAGACAGTCACTGTCATTTCTAATATTTTAGACCTGGAGCCACGATGAGCCCTAGGCCACACTTTAGGAGTTTGAGTACTGACAATTTGTCAAGTTGATGCTTTGCTGAGACTCATGGCCATCTGTGGGCCTCTACAGAATTTTCTTCATCTTCAGTTAACAAGTCCATAATCACATTGAATTAAATCCTTTTAAGCCAGATTGGAGTTGTTGGTCAGTACTTGCTCAGTGTGTCTTAACCTCTGAATATCGCAACCTCATCAATCTCTTAATGGGCACAGCAGATTAGCGCAAACACTCAGTTCTCATAACACAAAACTACATGTGGAGTTCTAGGCTAACCGGGGCTAAATGAGATTTTCAGCTTCAAATAGCAAAACCAAATAATAATAACAATACCAAGGTTCGTAAGATGGCCCAAGGGACTGGAGATCCTTAGTAAGGTTGTATGTACTGATGGGGTTGAATCGCTTAACTGATCAGCACACACATAACAGGTGTTCCAATCCCAGCAGTTGTGTTAGTGACTTGAGGATCCAAACAACTCTGTTTATCCTGGCCAGGATAACACTTCTATAACCATATCCTCTTACACCTTCCATTCTTATCCCCACCTTCAGCCCTATTCTGCCATCTGATTGGATAATTGAGCATATTCCCACCCAATCATACTTGAGCTTTCACAGCTGTGGTTTGAGAGAGTCAAATGTGGGAAAGGGGGAGAGCCCAGATTGTAGGAAAGACTCAGGGTAACTCTAACACTAGTCCATGCAAAGGAATTGGTGACTCACACTTTTAATCCCAGCATTTTTAGCACAGAGGCAGGCAGATCTCTTTGAGTTCAAGAGCAGCCTGATCTACAGATTGAATTCCAGTAGAGACTGCAAAGCAATACACAGAAACCCTGTCTTGAAAAAACAAAAATCAACAAAACAAAACAAACAAGCAAACAAAACTTCTCCCCCAATTTTCAATTCTGTGATTTACTCTCTTGATTACATGTAGATATTTGTAAGATTTCGCTATCCATTGGATCAATGAAGCTCAGCCCTATCTAAACCCTTTATTCATTCTGAGATGACATGGAAATCTCATGAATCCTCCTTCCTGAGTGTAGTGGTGTAGCTAGTATTTGACCAGTTTGACTGGATCTCCCATCAGGAACCAGATTGAACTGAGTCTATGGTAACAGTAAAATCCCATTCTCCAAGTCATCTCAAACACTAAGGGTATGTCTATGTATTGTTAAATAATTAGTTTTATAGTTTTTAATCATCTTTCCATTTTATGAAATCATTGGCATGACCAGTGGAATCTAATCAGAGTTTCAGTAAGCTTCCTAGCTTAGTGGAAGAATAACGGAACAAGATATGTTCATGTTGATTACATCTACTTTCAGGACAGAGAATCAACTGAGTTAGATCCTATTGAAAATTACAAAATCAACTGCATTTTCTGAGACAGTTTTTCTCAGTGGTAACACCCTACATTCCTGGTACTAGCTCTAAGACCATGCTATGCTACCCTACACCTCACAGAGATCTGAGTGCCTCTAACTCCCATGTGCTGCCAATAATGCTAAGTGTAGCGAGATACATAGCAGACCCAGAGAAGGCCTCGCCACTGCCTCTTACCTTTATGTCAGGAAGAAAGCGCTGATCCTATCTCCGCAATCTCTCACCAAGTTTCAGACACCTTCCTCTCCTTGGAGAGGCAGGAGAATTCTGAGAATGAATACTCAATCCTCTGCTACTAACTTTTATACCACTCTAGGGCTGGGATTAAAGGTGTGAGCTCTGTGAGCTCCAGACAATATTCATGTCATACTTTAAAAACCTGTACTCCACAAAATTTGAGAATTCAAAGGAAATTAACAAATTTCTGGATAACTATCACCAAAATTAAATCAAGAAGAGACAGACAACTTAAATAGACATATAAACCCCTAACAAAATAGAAGCAGTCATCAAAAGCCTTCCAACACAAATACTCACACAAAAATACACACACACACACACACACACACACACACACAGACAGAGAGAGAGAGAGAGAGAGAGAGAGAGAGAGAGAATAGACCAGGGCCAGATGGTTTCAGTGCAGAATTCTACGGGAAATTCAAGGAAGAGCTAATTCCCATACTCCTCAAATTGTTCCACACAATGGTAACAGAATGTTCATTACGAAACTCTTTTCTGGAGGCAACAATCACCTTGGTATCCAGGCCACAAAAAGACACAACGAGGAATAAATATTACAGACCAATATCCCTCATGAATATTGATGCAAAAATACTGTATAAAATAATGGCAAACTGAATCCAAGCATACATCACAGAAATCACCCACCATGACCAAGTAGACTTCATCACTGGCATGCAGGGATGGTTTTACATTCGAAAATCTATCAAGGTGATCCACCTTATAAATAAACAGGAAAAGAAAACAACATGATAATGTCCTTAGATTCTCAAAACGTCTTCAGCAAAAATCAACACCCTTTCACGATAAAGGCCTTGGGGAGATCAGGGGTAACAGGAACATACCTAAACATAATAAGAGCACTATTCAGCAAACCAACAGAAAATAAAGAAAAATGAATGGAGAGACGTTTAAGGGATTCCTCTAAAATCAGTAACAAAACAAGGCTGTCATCTCTCTCCATATCTCCAATATTGTACTTGAAGTACTAGCTAAAGCAATAAGAAAACAAAGGTAGATCATGGAGACAAAAAATGGAAATGAAGAAGTCAAACATTCTCTATTTGCAGATGATATGACAATTTACAAAAGCAAACTTCCACCCAAAAAAAAATCCTCTACCAGGAAACAGCTGATAAACACCTTCAGCAAACTAGCAAACAAAATATTCTCAAAAAAGATCAGTAGCCCTACTTTATTCAGACAGCAAAGGGGCTGAGAAAGAAGTCATTTTTTATTGAGCTTATTGGAAACTGTAACGTTAAGGAGTGTGGGTGGGGCAAGTAATATCCAGCTTAAATGCCTCTCATAACCACAGAAAGACAGATCTCAGTTGAAAAGGGAGAGGACCGTACTCTCAACAACAGTTCATTCTACAGTCAATGTTACTCTTCAAAAAGGAAATATATGTGCACATATTACAAATCTTTATGTAAGTCAGGCAAAGCAAAGGTGGAGGCAGAGGCATGGAACACATTTCATCCAGTCCATGGTGCTCTTTGTACTATGCTCTGTCTTTATCCCCTCCCCTGTGTATCTGAACTCTCACACACTGACTGTGGTGGGGTCAGTCCACAATGTTCTCACATCTCTTTTCCTATCTGAGGTTGGGTCTTCACCGTTGGCCCTGAGCAGATGAGCAGGCCCTGATTGTCCATGTCAAAGCTTCTCTCTCTCTCTCTCCTCTGATTCCTTGGGATAACATTGTCTCCAAGTATATCCAAAACACATTGAATAGACAAGCTCTGTGTCTCTCTAAAGAGTCACTGGAGTCCTTGCTTTCCTTTCTCAGGCCAGCAGTAATCTCTCATCCTTTATTCCCAACATGAACATAGGGAGGCCTCCTGGTCATAGACACAGAATCGCCTGCAATCTAGACACTTCTTACTCACAAAGTAGACCTCCTTTGGCTGTCTTATTGCTCTAAGAGTGTCCAAGAGCTCAGAACAACATTGGACAAATCTGTCTGGCAGGACATCACCAAAGTCATCATACACTTCATCAGGGGCAGGATACATCTCCAAGGTGAGCTGTGTCAGGTTGGCAGTGTGCTGAAGCAGCTTCTTAAGGCTGGTCAAAGACAAGAAGTTCTTCATCAAATTCACCTCCACCAGCTGGGAACACTGGCTCAGGGCAGGGAGGATGACATCCATTTGGAAGTCCATGAGCATACAACCCTTCAATTTTAATGCCTGCAGGGTAGCTATCAATCTCTCTAGCAGTCTTCCCAGAAGAGGATGACTTAAATTTAAAAAGGTGACAACACTCAGGTCCAGATGTGTGAGCCGATGGACGCTTGGACACTGGGACAGGTAACTCATGTCTGATTCTGATAGTGAGCAGCGAGTGATTGCTAGGGTCTCTAAGGGACTTTCCAAGTTCCTACAGAAAGACAAGGCAGATTATCTCAGTAAGTTTAATAGTGGTAGAGTAAGGGCACCAACTTCAAGTGAGCAGAGGTTAGTGTGTCCTAATGTCGTTCTGAGATCTTGGTGGAGGCCAATTCCAGAATGCTCTCAGATGGAAAAGTAACAGCACAGGCAAAATCATGTGACTGCTTAGGTCCCCAACCCTGGTCCCTCTGCGCTGTCAAACTCAAAGCCTCATCAGATGACAAATGGGGCCAGCAGGAAGCCAAGAAAGAAGACCTGGTGGCAACTCAGAGACTTACCTGTGTGTGCTAACATTGGTCCTCATGAGTCCCACCTCCTAGCACAGCCTCTGTACTACTGAGAGGTCTTCCCTGTGACCTACCCTAATCACTTCACTCTCAGTTATTTTCCATTGACGTAGACACTACCTGTGCTCAGAGAGCCCCTGTCCCTTGGAAAATCAGAGAGCGATGTAAACTGTGCATACAGTTCTGAGGACAGTGATGACATGGGGCAACATGTGGCTTAAAACACCCTCCCCTCTGTAGGTCAGGTTTCAAAGACCATTTCTTGGTGATGGTAGCAAGAATAGCAGAAAGACTACTAGAGCAATCATTCAGAGGTCATATCCGTGTGTAGTCACCAGTGGCTGGCAAGCCCCAGGTGTACACTGATGTTTCATGTAACATGGAAAGGCTGTTCTCTGGCCTGTGAAACAAGCTCTCTATCCTTCCTTACCTGAGCACTTGGTCCAGTCTTGCATTCAGGAGGAAGACATGATTCAAACAGAGATGCTGGAGCTTGTTGAGTTGGGAGAACTGAGAAACGATCTGTCGAAAACACCGTCGTTTCATCTCTTGGTTCCACAACCAACGCAAGGGTGTGAAGACTTCATGAAGAAGGAGTTTCTGAAGGTTTTTCATCTGGCCCAGGCCAGGGGCAAACTTTGCAAGGGTCCTCAGGTCCCAGCGAGCATTCACTTCCTGTTCCCGTATACTGCATGGCGCAAATACCTCCAGCAGCTCTAGGGGGTTATATACAGGGCGGACCCCAAACTCCAGCTTTTCACAGATCATCAGCAGCAAATCTTTTCTCTGCTGGGCCCACCAGTGGAAAAATTCCAGGTATTCACAGAGATGTCTGGAATGGAGGGAAAGGATCATCATCACAGTCACAACCTCTTTTCCCTGTCTTTCGGGATGATGCACCACTGGTGGGTCTCTCTGAAGACATGTGGAGAGCAGACACCATCCTCTGTTCCAACCCACACATTACAGAAGTTATGATGGGCAGCCTGAAAATCAAGCACCTCTAATTTGCAATTCCTGTTTGTCAAACAAAAAGGGGATTCAAATGGCAGGACTTCCAATGTATAATCGGCTTTCACCTCACACATCCACTTCCCTTGAATGCATCCTGGAAACCAAGAGTCAAAATTTCCCTTTCTAGAGTCTGGCTACAAAAGCAGATCAAGGGGATTCAAATGGGAATGAAGATATCAAACTGTCACTATTTGCATATGACATGATAGTTTACATAAACGACCCAATAAACTATATCAGCCAACTCCTACTGCTGATACACACATTTACCAAAGTATCAAGATACATGTAATCTCAAAAAAAATCAGTAGTCCTACTTTATTCAAATGACAAATAGACTGAGAAAGAAATAAGAGGAGCATAACCCTTTTTAATAGCCTCAAACAACATAAAGTATCGTGGAGTAACACTTACCAAACAAGTGAAAGTCCTACATAATAAAACTTTGTGGTTCTAAACAAAGTAATTAACGAAGATACCAGAAAATGGAAACATCTCCCAGGTTCCTGGATATCTAGGTTAATATGGTAAAAATGGCAATCTTGTCAAAAGCAATCTAGAGATTCAATGCAATCTCCATTAAAATCCCACCACAATTCTTGAAAGTATAATAACGAACTTTATATGGAAAAACAAAAGACCCAGGATAGCCAAAGCAGCCCTGCACAATATAAGAACGTTAGGAGACATCACCATGCCTGAGTGTAAGCTCTAATACACAGCTATAATCCTGAAAACAGCCTGGAATTGCCACAAAAAAAGAAAGAAAACATAAAGGTAGACCAGTAGAATAGAATTAAAAATTCTGATATAAACCCACACTCGTATTAGCACCTGATTTTCGACAAAACAGCTAAAAGTATATAATGGAATGAGGAAAGCATCTTCAAGAGATGGTTTTGGCACAATTGGATGGTGGTGTTTCTAAGACTGAACATAGACCCTAGTCTATCACGATAAACAAAACTCAAGTCCAAAGGAATCAAAGACCCTCAACATCAATGCAGCAACACTGAACCTCTTAGAAGAGAAAGTAGGAGGTACCCTTGAACAAATTAGTATAGGAGACCAGTTCCTGAACATAACTCCAGGAGCACAGACATTGAGAGCCACAATTAAAGAATGAGACATCTTCAAACTTAGAGACTTCTGTTAGGAAAAGGACACAATGAAAAGACCAAATGGCAGCCTACAGACTTGGAAAAGATTTTCACCCATACTATATCAGACAAAGGGCTGATTCCAAAATATACAAAGAACTCAATACACTAATCAACAAATCACGAAACAACCCTATTAAAAAATGTGGTACAGAACTGAAGAAAGAATTCTCAATAGATGAAATAAAAAAAACCTTAAAAACACTTAAGAAAGTGTTCAACATCCTTAGCTATCAGGGAAATGCAAATCAAAACAACTTTGTGATACCATCTTATTCCTGCCACAATGGCTAATATTAGAAACACCATGACAACTTATACCAGAGAAGACATGGAGAAATGGGAACACTCCTCTACTGCTGGTGGGAGTGCAAACTCATACACCCATTTTGGAGATCAGTATAGTAGTTCCTCAGGAAAATGGGAATTAGTTTACCATCCCCTTCTTAGACATATTCCCAAATGATCCACATCCATGCAACAAAGACATCTGCTCAGCTATGTTGATAGCAGTATCTTTTGTAATAGCAAGAACCTGGAAGCAACCTAGATACATCTCAATTGAAGAATAGATAAAGAAGATGTGGCACATCTTCACAATGGAATACTACTCTGCAGAGAAAAAATAATGGAATCTTGAAATTCACAGGCAAATGGATGGCTCTTGAAGTAACCATTCTGAATGAGGTAACTCAATCACAAAAACATGAACATAGAATATACTCACTCATATATGGATCCTAGAGCTAGAGCAATGGATCACCAGCCTATAATTCACACCACCAGTGAAACCAGGATACAAGGTGTATTCTAAGAGATTCATATAAAGTCCCTCACAGAAGGTTGAAAGGAGAAGTCCCCCAGAGCACATGGGAGGTTGGGGGGGGTCACAGAATGTAGAGAGAATTAGGAGAAACAGAGTGGGAGGAGGAAAGCAGGGGATCCTATGAAGATTGAGTCAGGGTAGGAATAGAAGACAGTAGAGAGAGTGAGAGAGAGAGAGAGAAAGGGAGAGAGAGAGAGAAACAGTATAAAAGAGGAAGCCATTAGTGGTTTAAAGAGAAAACTGAATCTAAAGAATGGTCTAGAGACCTCCAAAACTGTTTCCAAATAACAATTTGAGCAACCATGGAAAAGCTACCATAAATTCCCTTCATGGGTACTGAGGTCAAAAACTACCTTATTCACCATCAGGGAACCCTCCTCTAGTACTGTTGGAAACAGAAGCAAACACCCATACCTAAACACTGAGTCGAACTATAATCTAGATGCAAAGGGAGAGGAAAAGACCAGGTTGTAGAAACATACAGACAGCTGACCGGAACAATGAGTAGATAACGGGCCTCTAGACTTATAGCTTGGCATCCAGAATGGGACTGACTCAGGTGTCTCTGAATATGAGTTTCAGCCAGATGGACTGAACACTCTTGGGGAACTCAGAGAGTGGATCCAGGATGTATTGTGGTGCAAAAAAGGAACTTGCAGACACATGGAGAGACTCCCTTATGCTAGAAATAAGAGAGAAGTTCTAGCCCCTACTTCAATTGACTTGACAGATATACGTGACCACACCAGGATGGCATTGCCATTCATGTGGAATTGGGGTGGGGGGATGGACGGGAGGATGGTCAGGGTTTCATGAGAGGGGGCAGCACGAGGAATGGAGGGAGGGAGAGGGAACTGGGATAGGCATGTGAAATAAAAAATAAAATAGAATATTAAAAAAACAAAGCAAAAACAAACGGAAAAATCACCCAGGCCAAGAACGTACAGGCTGCTGGTAATGCAGAACACCAGGGTAAACAGCACCAGGCTCTTCCTGGTACAGAAGTCCTAAGCCATGCTCATCCAGGAGCCATGCTGGTTTGTTGATGGGCTAGGTGCATTGGGCCAGCTTTTGGGCAGTGAGAGAGGAGAGGAATTCTGAAACCCTACCAGCAAATGACCGAAGTTGCCCCTGGCCCATCCCTCCTCTCCTCAGGTGGCAGTGACTGTGATTGTAGGGACCGGGGTGGGGGTGAGGGTGGGGAGGTGGAGGATAAGGGGGTGTTGGGGAAATTAAATCTGGTAAAGATTTTTATGTCAACTAAAAAAATACAACTAATAAAATAGATGGTAAATAGATGAGATTGGTATGTGCAGACTTGTTACAATCAGTCTGAAGCAAAGAAGTCAAAATAAGATAACAGTGGTCTAGTAGACAGGTCAAAAGGCCTGTAGATTTATAGGTCAATGCAACTCATCAAAGCTGCACAGAGAACATCAAAAAGGAACTTCAGGTGTTACGAGTATGATTCCACTTCTCTGGGCAATAAAACGTAGAACAGGAAAAAAGGCTTGGCCAGATCCATAGGAGTCAAAAAGAGATAAAAATAAATTGATGATAATGAAAGATAACATAAAAGGAGATCTGGTGTACCCCACATAATCCGAATAAGGACCCAACAGTTAAGAGAGCAGAAGTTGCAGAGAGGCTCAGGGGAAAGCACCAATGTAAGAACGTACAGTCAGGAATTAAATAAATAAGATGTTCACTTCAGGCATGTACCTCTGAGTAAAAGTCACTGATCAGAAAAAAGAAAAAGAAAAAGAGAAAAGGAGAGATTTTTCTATGCTAGGGATGTCTGAGAAAGTCAGAGAAAGAGACTACAGGTAACGTAAAAAGATATAGAGGTTCAAAGAAAAGTCGTAAAAAAGTAAGAACAAGATGAAAACTGTTTGCTGTGGGCTCTGAATCTACAAATATAAATTTAAGATTAGTAATATGAGTTAAAAATTTTGACCATACTAGGTTAATTGTTTAAAATTTCCGTTTATTTCTCTCAGGAAAAATGTATGTACTTGCTAAAAAGGTCTATCTGTGTTTCCTGTTAGAATCCTGTTTTATTACAAGAATATAGCTAAAACAAAAATGGTTTAAATGTTTTTGCTGTCTAATGCTAATAGCCCTCAGCTCAAAATTTACCTCTGAGTGCTGGTCACTAAATTCAGATTATCAGAAAATCAGATGTCTTTTTAATGCAGGTGACATTAATTCTGTTTTATGTCGAAAGCTGTCAAAATTTGAAACTAGTTAAAAAGATATAATTATTAACACTGAAATTAACATAAACTTAACAGGCACCAAGGTAACAATGGTTTTAAAGACATAAAGGGTGCTAAAATTATTTGATATTATAAGAAGCCATTACAGGATGATTAATTTTTTTTATAAGACAGTTTTTAAATATTTAAATTCAGAAGGTTAAATTACATTTGTGCTTTATTACATTGTTAATATTTGTACTTAAATCAAAGGGCTAAAATTTAAGATCATAACCATACACTGTATATACTAACCAAAATTTGAGAAGCTCATTTTTTTATGATACATAGGATAATCCATCCTTGTTTTTGATAAATTTGGTAAGCATAAGTTAGTTATATAAACTGAATCACATAGCTGTTTTATGTTTCCCTAAAAGGAGTTTCAAATTAAAATCAGTATTTTTAAAGCTAAAACTGACAATGCAAAGTTCTACTTTTATAAAATCTGGTAACTAGTATAAAATGTTAAGAAACACAAGTTACCAGCCATCCTTATAGATTAACTGTTGGATATAGTCAAACTAAGTATTAGTGATTAATAACAGGAATAAACCTCACTCTGTCTCCTATACATATTCTAAAAGTTTAAGTTTATATCGAGTAACTGAAAACCAAGTTGTCCATTAATATCTACCTGGAAAGACTTCTAATACTACAGAGATCTGTAGAATAAGGCTTTTAAATACTAACTAAAAAGCTGTAATAATTTCAGACAAAGAATCACAGAACCTAACAATGATCAAAGGTCTCTAATGAACATTGTGGGGCAGCATGGATTGTGATGACACTGACCAGGGAGCAAGATGCTGAAACACAATGCCTACAGCATAATAGGATGCAGCTCGGACTGTGTAGAGGCTGCAGGGTACTGGAAAATTTTCTGCACCTTTGCCTAGACAAAATAAGTTCAGACTTTTCCAATTCCAGGTTCCACGGGGGGGGGGGGCACCTCTCACATTATGTACTTGGTGAAATCTTTCTCCCCTCAATGCCATAGAAAATTGGATATGGCTAAGAATATAAGGAATGGTCCCTGTGGTTTTTTTAATAGATTCAAAAGTAACATATAGTTTATCCTTCTCAGATCTCTAATTCTATTGATGGCTTGGCTAACCAAAACTTTGTGAGCTTGGCAATAAAGGCATCCTTGATGTGGCTCCTAAATAAGAATTTAAATATATATATATATATATATATATATATATATATATATGTCTTTTTTGAACATTTATTTATTAATTATGCACACATTGTTCTGGCTGTGTACATGTCTGCACACACAAAGAGGATAGAACATCACATTATAAATGTTTGTGACCACAATGTAGTGGCTGGGGATTGAACTCAGGACTTCTAGAAGAGCAGCCAGTAATCTTAACCTCTGCCACATCGCTCTAGCCCAAGATATATATTTCTTAAAGATGTAAAAAATTAATTTACAATATAAAAATTCAGAGCTTAACTTTTAATCAAGTTTTGATAAGCTAATAGAGCAGGGCCTCCCAGCTGTTTAGTCACAAACTCAAAGTTTTATGATTTATAGTGGGTGTTATCGAAGTGTAAATATGACGGATGTTTCATTAGGCCTAAGGCACCACTGACCAATCTATACATGGATCGCTCTTGACAGAAGAAAAAGCTTCTAACCCAAATCTGTAAATTTTGCTAGGACTCAAAGGCATAAGTTCATTCCTGCTGTTTTATAGATACCCAAAACCTACTTTTTGTACAATTTGGTTTTCAGCACAGATTGGTGATGATAATATATCTAAAACTTTTATGTCCTTTTATATAACACAGTTCATATAGGCTTCAGAGGAACAAATGTCATAAAGCTTGGATCCATTTCTTACAGGTCAAAAGGACTGCAGATTAATACAGCTATCCTGAGGATGGAATTTTCTCCCTGGTCTTGCTGTCTTTTTTGATCACCAAAGGTAAGGAACAAAGAGTTCCAATTAAATATATACATTTTAACCTTTGTCCCCAGTTTAAACATGTCTCAGACGATTTGTGCTTCTGGCAGATGAATATCAGTTGCTGACTACAGCCTGCTCCTCTATAGTGCTCTCACTACTTACTGTGAACCAGCCCAGCCAAAGTGAATCTTCAACAGTGTCTACAAACTGATGCCTCTGATAAATGGTCCATTTCCTGAATCCCACTTTCTTTTGTTGGTATTGTCTAGCATTTTAGCCTACTTGCAGCTAAGAAAACACTGCAAAAGTAAGCAGGAAGTAGTACAGCATGTCGCTCAAACAACAGTGTTTTGATTTTCAAATAGCTGTCACCTGGAGTTCTATAGCCTACAAAGCCTCCTTGAGCAGCTTGTTACTATTATGCCTACTGGTTTACTCAACTTCCAAGGAAGTGACTCCTGGCTGCAAAAGCAGATGGTTTTTACTATTAAAAATCAAACCAGCTGGGACCTCACTATGTAAGAAAAGTAAGGTAGTGGCTTAAAATTGTGAGGGGTTTATAACAGGGTAAACAGAAAGGGAAACTTGAGACCACTAATCTCAGTTCACAAGGTTTCCAAGATACAGGCAGTTCATAGAGTACAAATTTATTTACAAGGTCATCATGGAACTAAGTTAATATTATCCAGCATTTGTTTAGGCAAGATTGATAAGCACACCTGAAAGGTTGGTGTTTTTTCTTTGTTTTTACTTCTTCTCCTGAGAACAGGATGTGGGTTCTGTACTCTGTAGTCAGGGATTTATGTATTGGCAGAAATTCTTCTTCTCATTATTTTTTCCTTCTTGCAATAAGCCCTAATTTTATAACTTTTAGTTATTAATTTTTCCATCACATTTCCTCTTTGCAACAAACATTAGAGGCCCAATTTTTGGGCCTCCAATAGGTAAAAGACTTCTGGTGTTTTTGGGGGTACAGGTTATTCACATTGCCTCCTATGTATAGGAGATTACTTTTGTTTACTTTTGATATAGCATCTCAACCAGGGAAAAGATTAAATGTAATCTTTTCCTGTACTACTTCCTGCTTTCCTTTGCAGTGTTTTCTTGGGCATGAGATGGCTAAAATGCTATATAAAACCAATACCAAAAAAAGTAGAAGAAGGAGGGGTGCTTCAGCAAATTGCACATTTATCAGAAGAATTAGTTTATAGACCCTGTTGAAGATTCACATTGGCTGTGCTGGTTCACAGTCAGTCTAGAACAGTATTTAGGAGCAGAATGTAGTCAGTAACTGATGCTCATCTGCAAGAAGCTCAAATCTACTGAGACATGGTTAAATTTGGAACATAAGTGTGAGAGATATTATCATCACTACTCTGTACTGAAATCTATATTGTAGAAAAAGAAGATATTGGGTATCTATAAACAGCAGGAATGTACTTATGCCTTTGAGTCCTAGCAAAAACTACAGATTTGGGTTACAAATTTGTACATTTTTCTTCTGTCAAGAGAGATCCATGTATATATTGGTCAGTGGTGCACTAGGCCTAATGAAATATCCTTCATATTTACACTTTGATGACACCCAACATAAATCATAAAACATTGAGTTTGTGATTAAACAGCTGGGAATCCCTGCAAGACTAGCTTATCCAAACTTGATTAAAAGTTAAGCTATGGATTTTTATATCATAAATTAATTTTATATGTCTTGGGATAGAGAGATGGCTCATTGGTTAAGAGTAAAGGCTGCTCTTCTAGAAGTCCTGAGTTCAATCCCCAGCAACTACATTGTGGCTCACAAACATCAGTAATGAGATCTGACTACCTCTTCTCGCCTGCAGACACATGAAGGCAGAACACTGTATGCATAATTAATAAATAAATGTTCAAAAATGACTTGTATGATTTTAAATCCTTATTTAGGAGACATATTAATGCTGCCTAATACTTCTAAGCTGACAAAGTTATGGTTAGCACAGCCATCAAAACTATCAGATGTGAGAAGGATATAGTTAATTAACTGTTCAATCCATAACCAATTGTGTACAGGATTCAGGGCAGAAGTTCTTCACCAAATACATAATGTGAGAGGCTTTTTGTTTGTTTGTTTGTCTTTTCTCTGTAGAAGAGAGACATGGAAAAGACTGACCTTCTTTTGTATAGACAAAGCTGGTGCAAATAATTTTTCAGCATCTACAAAGATTAAGCTGGGTCCTGCATGGCAGCAGACATTTTATTTGATCATCTTGCGCCCTGGCCCTGGCCCTGGCCCTGGCCCTGCCCCTGGCCCCTGGCCCCTGGCCCCTGGCCCCTGGCCCCTGGCCCCTGGCCCCTGGCCCCTGGCCCCTGGCCCCTGGCCCTGGCCCTAGAACCTGGCCCCTGGCCCCTGGCCCTGGCCCCTGGCCCTGGCCCTGCCCCTGCCCCTGGCCCCTGGCCCCTGGTCCCTGGCCCTAGAACCTGGCCCCTGGCCCCTGGCCCTGGCCCCTGGCCCTGGCCCTGGCCCTGGCCCTGGCTGTTCAGTACCAATTCAAATCTAAACAATGCCTACAAACCATGGGATCAAGCTCCTCTACAGGGCAGAGAATGAAGTGGGATTATTTTGTTTTCAAAAAAGAGGAAAGGTTTGTGGTAGAGGCAATTAATTGTATTGTATCCATTCTAGGAATTAGTAAATTGAAGCATAGAAAAAAGGCATGTTGTAACTTGAGAGACGGGTAAATATGTAGAACCCAAAAGAAAGAGCCCTGCTTTGTTTTTGTGAGAAACTCAGTGAGGCTGTAAGGTTAGTTCATCTTTAGGTATGCTCCTTTTAGCATGTGGGAGGTGCACTAGAATGTGACACAATGTTGGTTCAAAAATGTTCCTGGCAACCCTGATTGCATTCTGTATTCTGTTATCATGGGCCAAGTACCAGAGAGCAGCTTCGAGAAAGTGTTATCATGGGACATTACAGTCTCCCAAGATAACTATCTCCTAAAACTTTCAATGACAGCATTTGATTTCCCTAAGAAAGTCATAGCCAAATCTCTGGAAGTTTGCCTACAGCTTTTACTGGTCTCCAAATTCTAGATTACCTAATTATCAGAGAACATTCAATTTCTTCTGTTTATGAATTTTCTCTCTCCTAAGAATTAATACTATGGAAGCAAAGATAATAAGACTCACAATTATAAATCAAAAGGTGAATTTGTCATTTTTAATTGAATTCAGGATGGTGATAATCCATTTGTTAGAGTAGACTTAGGGATTATTGGATTGCAGTCCATCTCTTTTCAGGCAGCCATCCAACATTAAATATGTAGGATCTTCTAAAAACACTGCATATACAATGACATTGCAGCATTTAAACATTTCACGACTCTGCTCTCCGATTAAATAAGGGATGAACCTGGGAGTTTCCCACAATCATTTAAGAGTCAGTGAGAGTCAATTGTGTCAAGTATGGCAGACCATTTCATCATCTGATTATGTTGTTATTTGATTATTAAAATAGGACATTAGATATTCCATGATTAGTGGATTCCACGATGTGGGAAGCAATTATTATGGACCATATAACTATAAATTTTGTAGTTAAAATATTTAAATTAATCACAACAGTATCGTTCAAGAGCCTGGTTTGGAGCCACCATAGGGAAGTGGATGATGTTACCTGAACTCATTGTTTGATTATTTAACTATATAAAATGATGAATATATCATCCATGACACCTGGAATCTTGTGCCACAGATCATCTCATTACATAATTAAAGTATTTAAATTGACAGTCTGTGTTAATACCCAAGATAAGGTAACTATGTGTAAAGATATTTAAACCAAAAATCCTCCATTCCATGAAGAGACCTGTAAAGCTTCCTCTTGTGGAGATAATGTGCAATATAATCACATTTTATGATACATTGATTCAAGTGAGGATGATGACATCCTTCATAACTGGAGTCTGGCCATGCTTCCCTCTCAGAAATTGCTACATCACCTATTTATTGTGACAGTTGTTAGCTATTGCTGACTTATTTAATTCTTTAAATTATGTAAAGGACAGACAATGCCATCACCGATTAGGATTAGTGTGCAAATGTCTGTCAGGGACAAGGTTAGGAAAGATGTAGACATGGGCAGAGCATTTTCTGGATGATCTATGCATCTTCCTTAGTAAAAAGGATGCTGGATGATTGAGTCCAGAAGATTGCTCAGGGCCATTCGAGCAGTACAAGGACTTACCAAGGCCGACATGGTGGTCTGGGTGTTGACTACCTGCTGTTCCTCCACATCTTCACATCGGTTGTGATCCACCATCTCTGAGACCTGGCAAAAGGATGACGACCCAGAACACGGAAGAACATCTCTCTCTCAGATATGCTGGTTATGCCCCAGCTGCAACCATCTTTTCAGCTGATAGCAACATCTTGGTTACTACTTCTAAGCCAGGAATGGGCCCATTATCTCAGATCCTGCAGCATCACAACAGAGATTCAGGTGCTGGTGATGATGTCAGGCCAACAGAATTCATCATGCAAGACAATATGATTATCTGACGATTAACTTATCCCATTTTAAAAATCCTTGATGACAGCATACATTTCCAAATCTGTCAAGACTGCCCAGGATTTGAAGATACAAAAAAAGGTCAATGACTTACATATTTAAAGATGTAATTATGAATTCTTTCATTATATAATCTGTGAATCCTCAAGTTTGGTGCGACCTTGTGACTCAAGTGTGACAGATGATCTAACTATCTGATTATTTCATTATACAAATCAGTCTTTTTCTACTCCAGGAAGAGTGGAGTCTGGATCCACCTTGTTGGTTTTAAATTGTCTCGTTTGATTTCTTTCTTTCTTTCTTTCTTTCTTTCAATCAATGTAGATATCGATTTGTTATCTCTCTAGGGGTGACTTATGAGAAATTATCTCTTTATTCATTCATTTTTTGTTCATATCTTGGATTAACTACTCAATGACCCTTCAGTATTGAGCAATCATTTAGGCTTCATGCATAAAACACCATTCACTGGTTTAAAGTTTATTCATTTAATTATGAAAATCTGTCATTATGTATTCAGTGATCACTGGAGTTTTGAGCCTCCTTAGGGGAGTCCATCGTGCCAGACCATCACATCATCTAATAATACACTTACGTCCTTAACTGTTAAACTAGGAAATTAAATGATAATTCATCACTTAATTAATGAATTTAAAACACAGGTGATGTTATGGACCATAAGTACCATTTGGAGTCAGATTTTGGGAGTTGATGTAACATCATCTCATTTCTTCATCATTTAGCTTTATAAAGAGATCTTTACATCAGCGATATGTTTAGGACTTTTGTGCCATTTCGTCAGTGTTAATATAAAATGCCTAGTAATTTATTATCACTTTAATTTATTAAAAGGTTTAAAAAACTCATCATTGTACTTGAATGGCATTATGATTCTTTAATTTTGATGCTTATGTCACTATAGGCATGTTGTAGCTTGAGAGACAGGTAAATATATAGAACCCAAAAGAAAGAGTCCTGCTTTGTTTTTGTTAGAAATTCAGTGAGGCTGCAAGGTTAGTTCATCTTTAGGTATGCTACTGTTGGCATGTGGGAGGGGCACTGGAATGTGACAGGTGATGATGTCAGGCCAAAAGAATTTATCAGGCAAGACAGTATGATTATCTGACAGTTAACTGATGACAATTTAAAAATGTGTGAAGACAGCATACATTTTCATATCTGGCAAGTCTGCCCAGGAATTGATGATACAAAAAAAGTTCAACGACTTAAAATTTAAAGAAGTAATTATTAAATTCTCTTATTATATAATCTGTGATCCCTGAAGTTTGGTGCCAACTTGTGTGACTCAAGTGTGACAGACCATGTAACTATCTGATTATTTCATTATTCAAATCTGTCTTTGTCTACTCCAGGAAGAGTGGAGTCTGGATCCAACTTGTTGGTGTTAAATTGTATCTTGGGAATTCTTTCTTTCTTTCTCTATATATTTATTTATTTAAATCAATGTTGATATCATTTTTTATCTCTCTAGGGGGAATTATGAGAAATTATCTCTTTATTCATTCATATTTATTTCAAATCTATGATTAAGAACTAAATGTCTCTTCAATACTCAGCAATAATTTAGGCTTCACGCATAAAACACCATCCACTTGTTTAAGGTTTATTCATTTAATAATGAAAATCTGTCATTATGTATACAATGATCAGTGGAGTTTTGAGCCTCCTTAGGGGAGACCATTGTGCCAGAACATCACATCATTATTCCAGGAAGAGATCAGTCTGACTACTCCATGTGGGAATTAAGTATGCACCGCCATGGCATCATTCAATCATATTACATTATATATTAATTATTTAAATCGATGAACATGTTGTTATTCTTGACTGGAGTTGGGCCAATAGTCCATGGGAGTTAATCATGTGGCATTATTTAATTATCTAAGTACTACTTCCTAGACAATCACTGGAGTTTGGTTCCATCTTATGAATGTTAAGTATGGAGGACTAATTAATTATTAACTTATTTGATTGTGTAAGTTATGATGGTGTCATCCGTAATTTGGCTGCTGTGGGATTGACACAGCAGGAGATCGGTACCAGAAGCAGTGCCCAGAGAATGGGCGTCACAGCCTATATGGTGATTACTGATTACATAATAGAAGATTTTTAACAATCGAATGATGACACGATTTTAAAAAACTGTACTGTTTCGCATCATCAGTTTCTGAGAGGTTGCAACAGAACTGACCCATGAAGGACACAGTGATCACCGATTTTAAAAATGGAATAACTGAATAATCTCCTGATGAGGGAATATCATCTAATCAACTCTGTTGGGCTGATAACATGAAACACCACCAACAATAAATCACTGTAAATAAACATATTAGAAAGCAGGGTACAGGACTTAATAGAGTACAGTCAATTGAGGAATCCAAAATGACTGAAGGTAACATAAGACACTGCTCAAAATCATTAATCATCAGCCTAAAGCAAATCTAAACAACTCTGAGAAACCATGGGATCAAGCTCCTCTAAAGGTACGAGAATGAAGAGGAGTTTATTTTATTTTCAAGAAAGGGAAAAGGATTATATTAGAGTCGATTAATTGCATTGTTTCCATTGTAGAAATTAGAAAATTGAAGCATAGAAAACAGGTTTAAAATACTAATCATTGTACTTGAATGGCACAATGATGATTTCGTTTTGGTGCTTATGTCACTACAGGCATGTTGTAGCGTGAGAGACTGGTAAATATGTAGAACTCAAAAGAAAGAGCCCTGCTTTGTTTTTGTGAGAACCTCAGTGTGGCTGTAAGGTTAGTTCATCGGTGGGTATACTCCTTTTAGCATGGGGGGAGGGGTACTAGAATGTGACAGAATGTTGGTTCATAAATGTTGCCTGGCAATCCTGCTTGCATTCTGTATCCTGGTAACATGGGCCAAGGACAAGAGAGCAGCTTAGAGAAAGTGTTGTCATGGGATAACTATCTACTAAAACTTTTCAAGACAGCATTTGATTGGGCTAAACAAGTCATAGCCACACCTTGGAAAGTGTGCCTACAGCATTTCCTGGTTACCAAATTCAAGATTACCTAATCATCAGAGAACGTAGTCTGTGGAGATACTTTACAAAGTCTTCCCTTTATGAATATTCTCTCTCCTAAGAAGTGAAACTATGGAACAAAAGATAATAAGACTCAAAATTATTCATCAAAAGGTGAGATTGCCCTTGTTGACTTCTTTCAGGAAGGTGATAATGCATTTGTTAGAGTAGACTTAGTGATTGTTGGATATCAGTCCATCTCTTTTGAGGCAGCCTTCCAACATTAAATATGTGATATCTTCTAAAAACCCTACATACACAATGACAGTTCAGCATTTAAACATGTTAGTACTCTGCTCTGCGATTAAATAAGGGATGAAACTGTGAGTTTCCCACAATCATGTGGGAGTCAACTGAGAGAAAATTGTGTGGAGTATGGCAGACCATTTCATCCTTGGATTGTGTTGTTATTTGATTATTAAAATAGGACATTAGATAAACCATAATCAGTGGATTGTTGTGACGCGATGTGGGAGGTAATTATTATAGACCATCTTAACGTCAATTATGTAGTTAAAATATTTAAATTAGTCACAACAGCATCGTTCATGAGCCTGGTTTGGAGCCACCTCAGGGAAGTGGATGATGTTACATGAACTCATTATTTGATTATTTAATTATATAAAACAATGATTATACCGTCCATGACACCTGGAATCTGGTGCCACACACCATCTAATTACATAATTAATGTATTTCAGCTGACAATCTGTGTTAATCCCCAAGATAATGTAAATATTTGTATAGTTATGTAAACAACAATCCTCCATTACATGAAGAGACCTATAAAGCTCCCTCTTGTGGAGTGAATATGCAATGTCATCACATTTCATGATTCATTGACTCAATTGATGATGATGACATCCTTAGTGCCTGGAGTCTGGCTATGCTTCCCTGCCAGTAAAATGCTACATCCCCTATTTATTTTGACAGTTAGCTATTACTGACTTATTTAATTCTTTAAATTATGTAAACGAAAGACAGTGCCATCACCCTTTACGGTTCGGATGAAAATATCTGTCAGGGACAAGGTTAGGAAAGTTGTAGACATGAACAGAGCATTTTCTGAATGATCTATGCATCTCCCAGAGTACGAGGGATACTGGATGATTGAGTCCAGAAGGTTGCAAGGTGCCCTCCGAAAATTACAAGGACTTCACCAAGGCCGGCATCGTGGTCTGATGTTGACTACCTGCTCTTCCTCCACATCTTCACATCGTTTTTGATCTACCATGAGAAGAAGGAGTGGCACTAGGAGATTGGCACCATCACCGAGTCCTGGCAAAAGGATGACAACTCAGAACACAGAAGAACATCTCTCTCTCAGCTATGCTGGTGATATACCTGCTGCAGCCATCTTTTCAGATGTTATCAAAATTGTGGTTACTACTGCTACACCAGGATTGGGCCCAATATCTCACGTCCTGCTGCACCACAGCAGAGATTCAGGTGCTTGTGATGATGTCAGGCCAACAGAACTCATCAGGCAAGACTGTATGGTTATCTGACGATTAACTGATGTCATTTTAAAAATGTGTGATGACAGCATACAGTTTCTTACCTGGCAAGTCTGCCCAGGAATTGATGATACAAAAAAGGTCAATGGCTTACATATTTAAAGATGTAATTAATCAATTTTTTCATTATAAAATCTGTGATCCCTCAAGTTTGGCGCAATCTTGTGTGACTCAAGTGTGACAGACGATCTAACTATCTGATTATTTCATTATTCAAATCTGTGTTTTTCTACTCCAGGAAGAGTGGAGTCTAGATTCACCTTGGTGTTAAATTATATCTTGTGAATTCTTTCTTTCTTTTCTCTTTCTTTCTTTCTTCCTTTCTTTCTTTCTTTCTTTCTTTCTTTTTGCCTTTCTTTATTTAAATCGATGTTGATATCAGTTTTTTATCTCTCTATGGGGGAATGATGAGAAATTATCTGTTTATTCATTCATTTTTAGTTCAAATCTATGACTAAGAACTAAATGTCTCTTCAGTATTGAACAATCATTTCGGCTTCACACATAAAACACCATCCACTTGTTTAATGTTTATTCATTTAATTATTAAAATCTGTCATTATGTATTCAGTGATCACTGGAGTTTTGAGCCTCCTTAGGGGAGACCGTTGTACCAGACCGTCACATCATCTAATACTGCACTTACTTCTTTAACTGTTAAACTAGGAAATTAAGTAATAATTCATCATTTAATTTACGTATTTAAAATACAGGTAATATTATGGACCATAAGTCCTTTTGGAGTCAGATTTTGGGAGTTGATGATGTAATATCAGTTCATTACTCCATCATTTAGCAATGTAAATAGATCTTTACATCAGCGATAAGTTTAGGACTTTGGTGCCATCTCGTCAGTGTTACTATAAAAAACCCACTAATTAATTATCAATTTATTTTTTTAAATATATCATTATTGCAGGCAGAGATCAGTCTGACTACTCCATGTGGGATTTAAGTATGCACCACCATGTCATTATTCAACCATTTTTTATTTTATATAAATTATTTAAATCGATGAAGATGTTGTTCTCCTTGACTGCAGTAGGGCCATTCCTCCATGGCAGTAAATAATGTGGCATTATTTAATTATCTAAGTACTACTTCCTTGACAATCACTAGAGTTTGGTTCCATCTTATGAAAGTTAAGTATGGAGGACTCTCCAATTATTAACTTATTTGATTGAGTAAGTAATGATGGTGTCATCCGTCATTTGGATTCTGTGGGATTGACACAGCAGGAGATCGGTACCAGAAGCAGTGCCCAGAGAATGGTGGACACTAACTTATACAGTGATTACTGATTATGTAATAGCAGATTTTTTTATCTATCGAATGATTACACGATTTAAAAAAAAAACTGTACTGTTTTGCATCATTGTTTTCTGAGAGGTTGTAACAGAACTGACCCATGAAGGACACAGTGACCAGCGAATTTAAAAATGGAATAACTGACTAATCTCCTGATCAGAGAATCTCATCTAATGAACTCTGTCGGGCTGATAACATGACACACCACCAACAATAAATAACTCTAAATAACCACATTAGAAAGCGGGGTACAATGGTTAATAGAGAACAGTCAATTGAGGAATCCAAAATGACTGAAAGAAATATAAGACACTGCTGAAAATCCTTAATCTTCAGCCTAATGCAAATCTAAACAACCCTGAGAAACCATGGGACCAAGCTCCTCTAAAGGTAAGAGAATGAAGAGGAGTTTATTTCATTTTCAATAAAGAGAAAGGGATTATGGCAGAGGCTATTAATTGTATTGTTTCCGTTGTAGAAATTAAAACATTGAAGCATAGAAAACAGGGTAAATTACAAATTATTGTACTTGAATGCAAAATTGATGCATTCATTTTCATGCTTATGTCACTATAGGCATGTTGTAGCTTGAGAGACTGGTAAATATGTAGAACTCAAAAGAATGAGCCCTGCTTTGTTTTTGTGGAAAGTCAGTGAGGCTGTAAGGTTAGTTCATCGGTGGGTATACTCCTTTTAGCATGAGAGAGGGGAACTAAAATGTGACAGAATTTTGGTTCATAAATGTTGCCTGGCAATCCTGCTTGCTTTCTGTATCCTGGTTTCATGGGCGACGGATCAGAGAGCAACATCGAGAAAGTGTTATCATGGGACTTTACAGTCTCTCAAGATAACTGTCTCCTAAACCTTTTAATGACAGCATTTGATTCGCGTAAACAAGTCATAGCCATACCTCTGGAAGTGTGCCTACAGCTTTTACTGGTTACCAAATTCAAGATTACCTAATTATCGGAGAACATAGTTAGTCTGTGGAGAAACAGTTCAAAGTATTCTGTTTATGGATGCTTTCTCTCCTTAGAAGTATAACTATGGAACAAAAGATAATAAGTCTCACGATCATTAATCAAAAGTTGTGTTTTCCATTGTTAACTTTCTTCAGGAAGGTGATAATCCATTTGTTAGAGTAGACTTAGGGATTATTGGATTGCAGTCCATCCGTTTGAGGTAGCCGTCCGACATTAAATAAGTGATATCTTCTTAATTCCCTGCATACACAATGACATTTCAGCAATTAAACTTTTTACTACTCAACTCTGCGATTAAATAAGGCATGAACCTACAAGTTTCACACAATCATGTGGGAGTCAAGTAAGAGTCAACTGTGTTGAGTATGGAAGACAATTTCATTCTCTGATTATGTTATTTGATTATTAAAATAGGACATTAGATAATCCCTGATCAGTGGATTGTCGTTCCGCGATGTGGGAGGCAATAATTACAGACCATCTAAATATCATTTATGTAGTTAAAATATTTAAATTTATCACGACAGCATCGTTCATGAGCCTGGTTTGGAGCCACCTTTGGGAAGTGGATAATGTTACATGAACTCATTATTTGATTATTTAATTATATAAAACAATGATTATATCATCTATTACACCTGGAATTTAGTGCCACAGATCATATAATTACATAATTAAAGTATTTAAAATGTCAATTCCTGTTAATACCCAAGAAAATATAATTATTTGTATAATTCTTGTAAACCAAAATTCCACCATTCCATGAAGAGACCTGTAAAGCTCCCTCTTGTGGCGTTAATGTGCAATAATCATCACAGTTTATGAGTCATTGTTTCAATTGATGATGACATCCTTCACCACTGGAGTCTGGCCATGCTTCCCTGCCAGTAATATGCTACATCCCCTATTTATTGTGACAGTTAATTATTACTGACTTATTTAATTCTTTAAAATAAGTAAACGACAGACAGTGCCATTACCGATTAGGGTTCGGGTGCAAAAATCTGTCAGGGACAAGGTTAGGAAAGTTGTAGACATGGGCAGAGCATTTTCTGAATGATCTATGCATCTCCCAGAGTAAGAGGGAGGCTGGATGATTGAGTCCAGAAGGTTGCACGGTGCCAACCGAGAAGTACAAGGACTTCACCAAGGCAGGCACGTTGGTCTGGGTGTTGACTACCTGCTCTTCCTCCAAATCTTCACATTGGTTGTGATCTACCATGGAAAGAAGGAGTGGCACTAGGAGGTTGGCACCATCATCGAGAACTGGCAAAAGGATGATGACTCAGAACATGGAAGATTATCTCTGTCATTTATGCTGGTGATGCCCCTGGTGCAGCCATCTTTTCAGCTGATATCAACATTGTAGCTACTACTGCTACACCAGGTTTGCGCCTATTGTCTCACGTCCTGCTGCACCACAACAGAGATTCAGGTGCTGGTGATGATGTCAGTCCAAAGAATTCATCAGGCAAGACAGTATGTTTATCTGACCATTAACTGATGGCATTTTAAAAATGCGTGATGACAGCATACATTTTTATATCTGGCAAGTCTGCCCAGGAATTGATGACACAAAAAAAATGTCAACGTCTTATATATTTAAAGATGTAATTATTAAATTCTTTCATTATATAATTTGTGATCCCTGAAGTTTGGTGCCCCCTTGTGTGACTCACGTGTGACGATCTAACTATCTGATTATTTCATTATTCAAATCTGTCTTTTTCTACTCCAGGAAGAGTGGAGTCTGGATCCACCTTGTTGGTGTTAAATTTTATCTTGTGAATTCTTTCTTTCTTCTTCCTTTCTTCCTTCCTTTCTTTCTTTCTTTCTTTTTTTATTTAAATCAATGTTGATATCAATTTCTTATCACTCTAGGGGTATATTATGAGATATTATCTCTTTATTCATTCATTTTTTGTTTAAATCTATGATTAAGAACTCAATGACTCTTCAGTATTGAGTAATCATTTAGGCTTCACGCATAAAACACCATCCACTTGCTAAAGGTTTATTCATTTAATTATGAAAATCTGTCAGTATGTATTCAGTGATCACTGGAGTTTTGAGCCTCCTTATGGGAGACAATTGTGCCACACAATCACATCGTCTAAATCTACACTTACTCCTTTAACTGTTAAACTAGGAAATTAAGTAAAGTTGATCATTTAATTTACGTATTTAAAATAGTGGTAATGTTGTGGACCATAAGTCCCTTTTGAAGTCAGATTTTGGGAGTTGATGATGTAATATCGTCTCATTACTTCATCATTTAGCTTTGTAAATAGATTTTTACATCAGCGATAGGATTATGACTTTGGTGCCATCTCGTCAGTGTTAGTATAAAAGGCCCAGTAATTAATTATCAATTTAATTTTTTAAAAACATCATTATTCCATTAAGAGATCAGTCTGACTACTCCATGTGGGATTTAAGTATGCACCACCATCATTTTTCAATCATTTTTCATTATATATTAATTATTTAAATCGATGAAGATGTTCTTCTTCACTGGAATCTGGCCATTCCTCCATGGGAGTTAATCGTGGCTAGGAAGTACTCCTTCCTTGACAATCACTGGAGTTTGGTTCCATCTTATGATAGTTAAGTATTCAGGACTATCCAATTATTAACTTATTTGATTGCATAAGTAATGATGGTGTCATCCATCATTTGGCTGCTGTTCGACTGACACAGTGGGAGATCGGTACCAGAAGCAGTGCCCAGAGAATGAGGGACCCTGCGTTATCCAGTGGTTACTGATTACATAATAGAAGATTTTTTACAATCGAATGATTACACGATATATAAAAAACTGTATTGTTTCGCACCATAAGTTTCTGATAGTTTGCAACAGAATTGACACATGAAGGGCAAAGTCACCACCGAGTTTAAAAATGGAGTAACAGAATAATCTCATGATGAGCTAATCTCATCAGATGAACTCTGTTGGGCTGATAACATGACTCACCACCAATTCTAAAGAACTCTAAATAACCATATTATAAATTGGGATACAGGATTCCACAGAGAATTATCAGTTGTGGAATCAAAAATGACTTAAAGAAACATATTACAGTGCTCAAAATCCTTAGCCATCAGCGATATGCATATCAAAACAACTCTCAGAAACTATTTGATCAAGATGATCTAAAGATTAGAGAATGAATAGAAGTTTATTTCGTTTTCAGTAAACAGAAAATGAGTATGGTAGAGGTGATTAATGGTATTGTTTGCATACTGGAAATGAGAAATTGAACCATAGAAAATATGTTTAAATGCTCATCAGTGTACTTGAATGGCATAATGATGCTTTCGTTTTCATGCTTATATCACTATAGGAATGTTATAGCTTGAGAGACTAGTAACTAGGTATGACTCAAAAAAAGAGCCCTGCTCTTGTTGGACTGTTTGACTATGTACTGTATAAACTGGACATGCAGGACCCACAGAAATGTGACTGCTGATTCAAGATGGACATTACTACCGAGTTCCTGCTTCATGGAAGAGTCTGTCAGACAGTCTGCAGGACACAGAGAAAAGTGACTGACAACCTGCCAATACAAGAAGACAGTTTAAAGTTCCGTGCTTTGCTGAAGAGTCTGCTAGACACACTATGGTCTATGGGTTAAAGATGAAATATTACAAAAGAACTTCAGGTGACCAGGCAGTGATTTGTCTCTGTCATTTCTAGAGTTTATATATTAACCATTTGTGGTCTTTGATGGAGTTAGGTTTAAAGATAAGTTACATATAGGACTTTAGATTCACAAATATAGGATAGATGATAGAATAGTTTCTTTTAGTCTTGCTAAATGTTAATGGACTAAATATTGTTAACTGTGATTCTTACTTGATAACTGTTGTGTTATATATTTTGCTATGTTAAGGTTAAAACCCTTCTTTTTATTTTAGACAGAAAAGAGGAGATGATGGGAGATGTCATTCTGTATATGTTTCTCAAACTGTTTAATGAATAAGACACTGTTGGCCAATAGTAAAGCAAGATAGGCGGGACTAGAAGACAAGGAGGAAAGAGAATTTAGTGTGGAGAGTCAAGATGGAGAGTCTGGAGAAAGCAGTATGCCAGCCAGCTCCCCTGTAAGAGAAATACATAGATCATCAGACATGGGTTAATACTTAAGAGAGAGCTAGCCGATAAGAAACAAGTACCTGGCCTACAGAATTATATCTAATACAGAGTCTCAGTGTGTTAATTGGGGCTTGCACGGCGGTGAGACAAAGCAAGGTGGCGGGCAGAAAAAGCGTACTCCTTACACTTGCTCTACACACCATGGCCTATAGGTTGAAGATGGAAGATTACAGAAGAATGCCAGATCGGACCAGGTGAGTTGTCCATTTCAATTTGTAGAGTTTATTATTCTTGTGTGTTCTTTGATGGAGTTGAAGACTGATAGCTAAGGTTATAGTTTTCCTTAGTTGGGATTAAAGTTACATATAGGACTTTAGACTCACAAAGATTGTATAGATCATAGAATATTTTCTTTAAATCTTACTAAATGTTAATGAACTGAAAAACAACTTCTATATGTGATTCCTGTTATAAACCTAAGTTTTATTACAAGAATAGATCAAAAACAAAAATGGTTTAAATGTTTTTGGGGCCTAATGCTAACAGCCCTAAGCTCAAAATATATTTGTGAACTCTGGTCATTACATTCACATGATCAGAAAATCAGATGTCCTTTATTGTAGATGATACACTGTTTTTTTTTTTTTTTTTTTTTGGCCAAAGGTGTTAAAAACTGAAACCAGTTAAAAGTTTACGATTATTAACACTAGAAATTAACATAAATTCAACAGTCACCCAGGTCATAATGTGTTTAAATATATAAAGGTCAGTTTATATTTGATACCACAAAAATACATTACAGGATATGTTTTAAAAACAGATTTAAATGTTTAAATTTATAAGGTTACAAGTTATTTGTGCTTTTGTTATATTTTCAATGTTTGTACTTAAATCAAAGGGCTAAAATTTGACATCATAGCCATAAGCTCTATATACTAACCAAAAGTTGAGGTGCTCATTTTTTATGATACAAAAGGCAATGTGTCCTTGTTTTTTGCTACATTTGGTAAGTATAAGCTATTTAGATAAATTGAGTCACAAAGATGTTTCATGTTTCCTTAAAAGGAGTTTGATATTGAAAGCAGTATTTTTAAAGCTAAACCTGACAACACAAAGTTCATGTTTTATAAAAGCTGTTTTTAACTTATTATAAAATGTTAAGAAACACAAGTTATTAGCCATCCTTATGAATTAACTGTTGGGTATAATCAAACTAAGTATTAATGATTAATAACTGGGATAAACCTCACTCTGTCTCCCATACATGTTCTAAAAGTTTAAGCTTAAACAAGGAAATGATACAAAGTTGTCTATTTAGATATACCTAGACAGACTTCTAATACTACAGGGATCTGTATAGAATAAGGCTTCCAAATGTTAACTAAAAAGCTGTAATAATATCAGACAAAAAATCACAGATCCTTTCAATGACTCTAAGCCTCTAAAGAAAATTATGGGACAGCATAGATTGTTATGAAACTGACCAGGGTGCAAGATGCACAAATACAATGTCTGCTGCCAGGTAGGACCCAGCTTAGTCTTTGTAGAGGCTGCAGGGTACTGAAAATGTTTTTGCACCTTTGCCTAGACAAGATAAGGTCAGAGATTTCCATGTCCCTCTTCCACAGAGAAAAGACAAACAAAGAAAAAAAACTCTCACATTATGTCCTTGGTGAAGAATTTCTGCCCTTAATTCCATAGATAATTTTTTATGTCTAGGAGTATATCGACTGGTCCCTGTCATTCAATTAAATATATCCTTCTCAGGTCTGACAGTATTGATGGCTGGGCTAACCATAACTGAGGGCTTGGCAGTGTTAGGCAGCCTTAATTTGGCTCCTAAATAAGGATCTAAAAATAGAAAGATATAAAAGTCATTTTTGAATATTTATTTATTAATTATGCATACAGTGTTCCGCCTGCATATATGTCTCAAAGGCATAAGGACATTCCTGCTCTATTACAAATACCCAACATCTACTTTTTCTACAATATGGATTTCTATTTTTTCTAAAATATGGATTTCAGCATAGATTGGTAATGGTAATATATCTAAAACTTTTATGTCCTTTTATATAACACAGTTTATATTGGCTTCAGAGGATCAAATGTCATAAAGCTTGGATCCACTTCTTATAGGTTGAAAGGACTGCAGATTGTAAGGAGTAAGGTTTTTCCTCCTGCAGCCGGTCTTGTCCCGACTATATGCCTGCCCCAATTAACACACCAATTCTTTGCATTAGATACAATTCTGTTGGCCAGGTACTTGTTTCTTATTGGCTAGCTTCGTCTTATTAACCCATTTCTATGTATTTCTACATGGTCTCCTTACCGGGGAGTGGGTCAGGCTTCTGGTCTCCCCGGTCTCTCCATCTTGACTCCTCCTTACTGCTTCCTCTTTCCTCCTTGCCTCCTAGTCCCTCCTTTCTTCCTTTTCTATTGGCAAACAGTGCTTTATTCATTAACCAGTATGAGAAATATATACAGAATGATATCTCCCAACATCTCTGTTCTGTCTAAATTAAAAGGAGGGTTTTAACCTTAACATAGCAAAATATATAACACAACAGTTATGAAATAAGAATCACAGTTAACACTATTTAGTCCATTAACATTTAGCAAGTTTAAGAAACTATTCTATCATCTATCCTATATTTGCGAGTCAAAAGTCCTATATGCAATTTATCTTTACTCCTAACTAAGAAAAACTATAACCATAACTATCTGCCTTCAACTCCTTCAAAGACCACAGAAGGATAGTAGATAAACTCTAGAAATGACAGAGACAACTCACTGCCTGGTCACCCAAAGTTCTTTTGTAATCTTCCTTCTTCAGCTCATAGGCCACAGTATGTCTGGCAGACTTTTCTGCAAAGCAGGAAACTTTAAACTGTCTTCTTGTATTGGCAGTTTGTCAGTCACTTTTCTTTGTGTTCAGCAGAATGTCTGGTAGGCACTTCCATGAAGAAGGAACTCTGCAGCAATGTCCATTTTGCATCAGCAGTCACATTTCTGTGGGTCCTGCATATCCAGTTTATACAGCATAAAGTCAAAAAGTCCAACAAGAGCAGTATCTTGTCGAAATGGCTAGTCTCACCATACTGGAAGCAAACTCCATACATGTTTCTTTGATGTCCATCTTCCTTTCTGACATAGGCGGTGTTTTCAGGAGCATTCATGTCTCACTGTCACGAAAATCCCTAAACCATTTTAAATGTCCTATTCTGTAGGTCTTTGAAAGGTTTGAAAAATGCCTATTCATCTCAAATACATCTCCACATATCTAGAAAACATAACTCACCTAGCTGTAAGTTTTGACTATTATAGGTAACTATCTAAAATTTGTATTGAATTATACATTACATTTTTAACTGAGCTATATAAACACAGTACCTAAACAAGAGGAGAAATATACATGTCACAAAATTGACCTTAAAATGTATCAATAAATGAAAATCCATTCCAAAACAAAGTATTTATATGCATACAATTATACCCTTTTTACCTTTAAAAACATATTGGTTGTGCTCATTAATCATTTATAACCAACCATATTTAAATGAAAACAAACATTTATAAAAAATATTTGAGAATTGGTGCGTCGTTTTTTTTTCCAAACTACTTCCTGCTGATAGGGGGCACTGTTATGGGGATCCTAAGAAGATACAGAAATCCTGGCTCTAGTCTGCAAGGCTGCCTTGGTCAAGCTGTTTTGAATGTTGGATCACCAGGAATTCTGTTTCAGGGGGTCTGGCTTAATCAAACCACATTAGTCTGGAAGGAATCCACAGCTGTTTATTTTCTGTCGAAACAAAAATAGAAATCCTTTTCCCCAGTAATTTGTCCATAGACTTAAATTTTGGAGTCAAATCATTTTTAAAATATATAAATTGAATTAATTCAGCAGCACTTGTTTTAACAGCTGTTTCCTCAGCAGTCCAACAATAGAAAGACAATATAATACCATACAGTAACCAGGATCTCTCTGAGATTTTCATCTTTAATTGGCTTTATTATTACTCCGTTTCTTTTACTTTTTATTTTTTATTTTTTGAGATAGGGTTTCATTGTGTAACTTTTATCTGTCCTGGAATTCACTCTGCATACCAGGTTTAATTTGCTAATCACAGAGATCTACTTGCCTCTGTCTCTGGAGTGCTCGGATTAAAGGTGTGTGCCACCACACCCAGATGTTCTCTGTCTTTTTAAATCCATTTTATTTTATTTTTCCCATGTCTACATATATTTTAAAACACACTGTAAACCTTTGGAGGTTTTTCTTAATATGAATCTGTCTTTACTGTAAATCTTTATCTTTTTCTGGCCATGAGTCTTTTATCTGGTAAACAACAACATTGCTAAAATCAAAGTCTTTGTTGTTTCTGCCACGGTTATCAAAGATGGCGGTGTCTATTTTACTGCCTGCACTGAGAACTGTGTTCACTGCCTTGGTCTCCATGCTGCCGGCTTGGAGATGTGGTCATTGTCATTGCAAGCTGTTGTACACACCAATAAATTATTTGCAGTGCTTCTTCAAAGCCATGCAGTTTTTTGCCTCTTGTGCTGAGTCACAAATCCTCCCTTAAAGAGACACACAAATATCTGCTTGTCTCTTGCAAAGCACAGTCCAGCCAAGAAAAATGCTGCTACCAAGAAACCATGTTTGTCTTTGTTCTTTTGTTTCTAAAACCCTATTTTAAACTTTTGTTAAATTTTAAGTGGAAGTTCTTATTAGCCACTTGGGCGCCATTTGTAAGGAGTAAGATCTTGTCCCGCCTACACACCAGCCTCAATTATCACACCAAGACTCTGAATTAGATACAATTCTCTTGCCAGTTACTTGTTTCTTATCGGCTAGCTATGTCTTAATTATTAACCCATTTCTATGTGTTTCCACGTGGTCTCCTTACCAGGAAGTAGGGCAGGCTTCTGGTCTCCCAGGTCTCTCCGTCTTGACTCCTCCTTACTACTTCCTCTTTCCTGCTTTTCGGCAGTCCTTTTGACGAGTAAGAAGTGGATCCTAGCTTTACAACATTTGATGCTCTGAAACCTATATAAACTGTGTTGTATAAAATGACATAAATGTTTTAGATATATTATCATCACCAATCTGTACTTAAATCTGTATTGTAGAAAAAGTAGATATTAGGTATCTGTAAAACAGCAGGAATGTACTTATGCCTTTGAGTCCTAGCAAAAACGACAGATTTGGGTTAGAAGCTTGTATATTTTTCTTCTGTCAAGAGAGATCCATGTATAGATTGGTCAGAAGTACCTTAGTCCTGATGAAATGTCCTTCACATTTACACATAGATGACAACCAAAATAAATATAAAATCTTGAGCTTGTGACTAAATAGCTGGGAGACACTTCTGGATAGCTTTCAGAACTTAATTAAAAGTTAAGCTCTGAATTTTTACATTGTAAATTATTGTTATATCTTTAAGACTTATATGTCTTGAGCTAGAGATATGGCTCAGAGATTAAGAGTACTGGCTGCTCTTCTAGAAGTCCTGAGTTCAATTCCCAACAATTACATTGTGGCTCAAAAACATCTATAATGAGATCTGATACCCTCTTTGGACCTGCAGATATATGCAGGCAGAACACTGTATGCATAATTAACAAATAATTGTTCTAAAATGAGTTTTATGTTTTTATATATTTAGATCCTTATTTAGGAGCCATATTAAGGCCAACTAATACTGTCAATCTCACAAAGTTTTGTTTAGCCAAGCCATCAGTCGTATCAGAGATTTGAGAAGGATAAATTTTATGTAACTATTGAATGTATTAAATAAAACGACAGGGACCATACCTTATATTCCTACCATAATCAATTGTCTATGGCATTGAGGGGAGAAGTTTTTCACCAATTACATAATGTGAGAGATTTTTTTGTTTGTTTATTTTTTGTTTCTTGTTTGTTGTTTTTCTCTGTGTAACTAGGACTTGGAAAAGTCTGACCTTATATTGTCTAGGCAAATGTGGCACAGACAATTTTCCAGTACCCTACAACACAGTCTGAGCTAGGTCCTATCTAGCATCAGGCATTGTGTGTGAGCATCTTGCTCACCGGTCCATGTCATCACAATTCATGCTGCCCCACAATGTTCTTTAGAGACCTTGAGTCATTGTTAGGTTCTGTGATCTTTTTTGATGTTATTACAGCTTTTTAGTTAACATTTAAATGCCTTATTCTACAGATCTCTGTAGTATTAGAAGTCTTTCTAGGTAGATCTTAATAGATGACTTGGTTGTAAGTTACTTGCTTTAAGCTTACACTTTTAGAACATGTATGGGAGACATAGTGAAGTTTATTCCTGTTATTAGTCATTAATACTTAGTTTGAATATAACCAACAGTTAATCAATAAGGATTGCTGGTAACTTGTGTTTTTTAACCTTTTATAATAGGTTACCAGCTTTTATAAAACTAGAACTTTGCATTGTCACGTTTAGCTTTAAAAATACTCATTATAATTTGAAACTTCTTTAAGGAAACATAAAACAGCTATGTGACTCAGTTTATCTAAATAACTTACGCTTACAAAATTTAGCAAAAACAAGGACGGATTGCCTTCTGTGTCATAAAAAAATGAGCATCACCTCCACTTTTGGTTAGTACATACAGTGTATGGCTGTGATCTTAAATTTCAGCCCTTTGATTTAAGTAATACATTAACAATGTAAAAAACGCACAAATATGATGTAACCTTCTGAATTTAAATATTTATAAACGGTTTTACACAACAATTAACCTTCCTGTACTTTCTTTCTGTGATGTCTAATTTAAGCACACGTTATGCCTTTAAACCTATTGTCACCTTGGTGCATGTTAATTTATGTTAATTTCCAGTGTTAATAATTGTAACTTTTTAAGTAATTACAATTTTTAACAGCTTTAGACATAGAACAGTATTAATGTCATCTACATTAAAAAGACATCTGATTTTCTGACAATCTGAATTTAATGACCAGCACTCAGAGGTAAATTTTGAGCTGAGGGCTATTAGCATTAGACAGCAAAAACATTTAAACCATTTTTGTTTTAGCTATATTCTTGTAATAAAACAAGTTTCCAACAGGAAACACAGATAGACCTTTTTAGCAAGTACATATATTTTTCCTGAGAGAAATAAACGGAAATTTTAAACAATTAACCTAGTATGGTCAAAATTTTTAACTCATATTACTAATCTTAAATTTATATTTGTAGATTCACAGCCCACAGCAAACAGTTTTCATCTTGTTCTTACTTTTTTACGACTTTTCTTTGAACCTCTATATCTTTTTACATTACCTGTAGTCTTTTTCTCTGACTTTCTGAGACATCCCTAGCATAGAATAATCTCTCCTTTTCTCTTTTTCTTTTTCGTTTTTCTGATCAGTGACTTTTACTCAGAGGTACATGCCTGAAGTGAACATCTTATTTATTTAATTCCTGACTGTACGTTCTTACATGTGTGCTTTCCCCTGAGCCTCTCTGCAACTTCTGCTCTCTTAACTGTTGGGTCCTTATTCAGATTATGTGGGGTACACCAGATCTCCTTTTATGTTATCTTTCATTATCATCAATTTATTTTTATCTCTTTTTGACTCCTATGGATCTGGCCAAGCCTTTTTTCCTGTTCTAAGTTTTATTGCCCAGAGAAGTGGAATCATACTCGTAACACCTGAAGTTCCTTTTGATGTTCTCTGTGCAGCTTTGATGAGTTGCATTGACCTATAAATCTACAGGCCTTTTGACCTGTCTACTAGACCACTGTTATCTTATTTTGACTTCTTTGCTTCAGACTGATTGTAACAAGTCTGCACATACCCATCTCATCTATTTACCATCTATTTTATTAGTTGTATATTTTAGTTGACATAAAAATCTTTACCAGATTAAATTTCCCCAACACCCCCTTATCCTCCACCTCCCCACCCTCACCCCCACCCCGGTCCCTACAATCACAGTCACTGCCACCTGAGGAGAGGAGGGATGGGCCAGGGGCAACTTCGGTCATTTGCTGGTAGGGTTTCAGAATTCCTCTCCTCTCTCACTGCCAAAAAGCTGGCCCAATGCACCTAGCCCATCAACAAACCAGCATGGCTCCTGGATGAGCATTGCTTAGGACATCTGTACCAGGAAGAGCCTGGTGCTGTTTACCCTGGTGTTCAGCATTACCAGCAGCCTGTACGTTCTTGGCCTGGGTGATTTTTCCGTTTGTTTCTGCTTTGTTTTTTTAATATTCTATTTTATTTTTATTTCACATGCCTATCCCAGTTTCCTCTCCCTCCCTCCATTCCTCGTGCTGCCCCCTCTCATGAACCCTGACCATCCTCCCGTCCATCCCCCCACCCCAATTCCACATGAATGGCAATGCCATCCTGGTGTGGTCACGTATATCTGTCAAGTCAATTGAAGTAGGGGCTAGAACTTCTCTCCTATTTCTAGGATAAGGGAGTCTCTCCATGTGTCTGCATGTTCCTTTTTTGCACCACAATATATCCTGGATCCACTCTCTGAGGTCCCCAAGACTGCTCAGTCATTCTGGCTGAGACTCATATTCAGAGACACCTGAGTCAGTCCCATTCTGGATGCCAAGCTATCAGTCTAGAGGCCCATTATCTACTCCTAGTTCCGGTCAGCTGTCTGTATGTTTCTACAAACTGGTCTTTTCCTCTCCCTTTGCATCTAGATTATAGTTCGACTCAGTGTTTAGGTATGGGTGTTTGCTTCTGTTTCCAACAGTACTAGAGGAGGGTTCCCTGATGGTGAATAAGGTAGTTGTTGACCTCAGTACCCATGAAGGGAATTTATGGTAGCTTTTCCATTGTTGCTCAAATTGTTATTTGGAAACAGTTTTGGAAGTCTCTACACCATTCTTTAGATTAAGTTTTCTCTTTAAACCGCTAAAGGCTCCCTCTTTTATGCTGTTTGTCTCTCTCCCTCTCTCTCTCTCACTCCCATTCTCTCTCTCTTCTGTCTTCTATTCCTACCCTGACTCAATCTTCATAGGATCCCCTGCTTTCCTCCTCCCACTCTGTTTCTCCTAATTCTCTCTACATTCTGTGACCCCCCCCAACATCCCATGTGCTCTGGGGGACTTCTCCTTTCAACCTTCTGTGAGGGACTTTATATGAATCTCTTAGAATACACCTTCTATCCTAGTTTCACTTGTGGTGTGAATTATAGGCTGGTGATCCATTGCTCTAGCTCTAGAATACATATATGATTGAGTATATTCTATGTTCATGTTTTTGTGATTGGGTTACCTCATTCAGAATGGTTACTTCAAGAGCCATCCATTTGCCTGTGAATTTCAAGATTCCATTATTTTTTCTCTGCAGAGTAGTATTCCATTGTGAAGATGTGCCACATCTTCTTTATCCATTCTTCAATTGAGAGGTATCTAGGTTGCTTCCAGGTTCTTGCTTTTACAAAAGATGCTGCTATCAACATAGCTGAGCAGATGTCTTTGTTGCATGGAGGTGGATCATTTGGGAATATGTCTAAGAAGGGGATGGTAAACTAATTCCCATTTTCCTGAGGAACTACTATACTGATCTCCAAAATGGGTGTATGAGTTTGCATTCCCACCAGCAGTAGAGGAGTGTTCCCATTTCTCCATGTCTTCTCTGGTATAAGTTGTCATTGTGTTTCTAATATTAGCCATTGTGGCAGGAATAAGATGGTATCACAAAGTTGTTTTGATTTGCATTTCCCTGATAGCTAAGGATGTTGACACTTTCTTAAGTGTTTTTAAGGTTTTTTTTTTATTTCATCTGTTGATAATTCTTTCTTCAGTTCTGTACCACATTTTTTTTAATAGGGTTGTTTCATGTTTTGTTTGATTAGTGTATTGAGTTCTTTGTATATTTTGGAATCAGCCCTTTGTCTGATATAGTATGGGTGAAAATCTTTTCCAAGTCTGTAGGCTGTCATTTGGTCTTTTCATTGTGTCCTTTTCCTTACAGAAGTTCTAAGTTTGAAGATGCCCCATTCTTAAATTGTGGCTCTCAATGTCTGTGCTCCTGGAGTTATGTTCAGGAACTGGTCTCCTATACTAATTTGTTCAAGGGTACCTCCTACTTTCTCTTCTAAGAAGTTCAGTGTTGCTGCATTGATGTTGAGGGTCTTTGATCCCTTTGGATTTGAGTTTTGTTTATGGTGACAGACTTGGATCTATGTTCAGTCTTAAAAAAACCATCATCCAATTGTGCCAAAACCATCTCTTGAAGATGCTTTCCTCTTTCCATTATATACTTTTAGCTGTTTTGTCGAAAATCAGGTGCTTATACGAGTGTGGGTTTATATCAGAATTTTTAATTCTATTCTACTGGTCTACCTTTATGTTTTCTTTCTTTTTTGCGGCAATTCTAGTCTCTTTTCAGGATTATAGCTGTGTATTAGAGCTTACTCTCAGGGATGGTGATGTCTTCTGACGTTCTTATATTGTGCATGGCTGCTTTGGCTATCCTGGGTCTTTTGTTTTTCCATATAAAGTTCGTTATTATACTTTCAAGAATTGTGGTGGGATTTAAATGGAGATTGCATTGAATATCTAGATTGCTTTTGACAAGATTGCCATTTTTACCATATTAACCTAGATATACAGGAACCTGGGAGATGTTTCCATTTTTTGGTATCTTTGTTAATTTCTTTGTTTAGAACCACAAAGTTTTATCATGTAGGACTTTCACTTGTTTGGTACACCACGATACTTTATGTAGTTTGAGGAAATTAAAAAGGGTTATGCTTCTCTTATTTCTTTCTCAGTCTATTTGTCATTTGAGTAAAGTAGGACTATTGATTTTTTTTTTTTTTTTGAGATTCCATGTATCTTGATACTTTGGCAAATGTGTGTATCAGCAGTAGGAGTTGGCTGATATAGTTTCTTGGGTCGTTTATGTAAACTATCATATCATATGCAAATAGAGACAGTTTGATATCTTCATTCCCATTTGAATCCCCTTGATCTGCTTTTGTAGCCAGACTCTAGAAAGGGAAATTTTGACTCTTGGTTTCCAGGATGCATTCAAGGGAAGTGGATGTGTGAGGTGAAAGCCGATTATACATTGGAAGTCCTGCCATTTGAATCCCCTTTTAGTTTGACAAACAGGAATTGCAAATTAGAGGTGCTTGATTTTCGGGATGCCCATCATAAATTCTAGAATGTGTGGGTTGGAACAGAGGATGGTGTCTGCTCTCCACATGTCTTCAGAGAGACCCACCAGTGGTAAATCATACCGAAAGACAGGGAAAAGAGGTTGTGACTGTGGTGATGATCCTTTCCCTCCATTCCAGAAATCTCTGTGATTACCTGGAATATTTCCACTGCTGGGCCCAGCAGAGAAAAAAAGTGCTGCAGGTGATCTGTGAAAAGCTGGAGTTTGGGGCCCTCCCTGTCTATAACACCCTAGAGCTTCTGGAGGTATTTGTGCCATGCAGTATACAGGAACTGGAAGTTAATGCTCGCTGGGACCTGAGGCCCCTTGCAAAGTTTGCCCCTGGCCTGGGCCAGATGAAAAACCTTCAGAAACTCCTTCTTCAAGAAGTCTTCACACCCTTGCATTAGTTATGGAACCAAGAGATGAAATGACAGAGTTTTCGACAGATCATTTCTCAGTTCTCCCAACTCAACAAGCACCAGCTTCTCTGTATGAATCATGTCTTCCTCCTGAATGCAAGAATGCATCAAGTGATCAGGTAAGGAAGGATAGAGAGCTTGTTTCACAGGCCAGAGAACAGCCTTTCCATGTTACATGAAACATCAGTGTACACCTGGGGCTTGCCAGCCACTGGTGACTACACACGGATATGATCTCTGAATGATTGCTCTAGTAGTCTTTCTGCTATTCATGCAACCATCAACGAGAAATGGTCTTTGAAACCTGACCTACAGAGGGGAGGGTGTTTTAAGTCACAAGTTGCCCCATGTCAGCACTGTCCTCAGAACTGTATGCACAGTTTACATCTCTCTCTGATTTTCCAAGGGACGGGGTCTCTCTGAGCACAGGTAGTGTCTACGTCAATGGAAAATAACTGAGAGTGAAGTGATTAGGGTGGGTCACAAGGAAGACCTCTCAGTAGTATAGAGGCTGTGCTAGGAGGTTGGACTCATGAGGACCAATGTTAGCACACACAGGTAAGTCTCTGAGTTGCCACCAGGTCTTCTTTCTTGGCTTTCTGCTGGCCCCATTTGTCATGTGATGAGGCTTGGAGTTTTATAGTGCAGAGGGACCAGGGTTGGGGAACTAAGCAGTCACATGATTTTGCCTGTGCTGTTACTTTTCCATCTGAGAGCATTCTGGAATTGGCCTCCACCAAGATCTCAGAACGACATTAGGACACACTAACCTCTGCTCACTTGAAGTTGGTACCCTTACTCTACCACTATTAAACTTACTGAGATAATCTGCCTTGTCTTTCTGTAGGAACTTGGAAAGTCCCTTAGAGACCCTAGCAATCACTCCCTGCTCACTATCAGAATCAGACATGAGTTACCTGTCCCAGTTTCCAAGCGTCCATCGGCTCACACATCTAGACCTGAGTGGTGTCACCTTTTTAAATTTAAGTCATCCACTTCTGGGAAGACTGCTAGAGAGATTGACAGCTACCCTGCAGACATTAAAATTGAAGGGTTGTATGCTCATGGACTTCCAAATGGATGTCATCCTCCCTGCCCTGAGCCAGTGTTCCCAGCTGGAGGAGATGAATTTGATGAAGAACTTCCTGTCTTTGACCAGCCTTAAGAAGCTGCTTCAGCACACTGCCAACCTGACACAGCTCACCAGTGTCCTGCCCCTGATCAAGTGTATGATGACTTTGGTGATGTCCTGCCAGACAGATTTGTCCAATGTTGTTCTGAGCTCTTGGACACTTTTAGAGCAATAAGACAGCCAAAGGAGGTCTACTATGTGAATAAGAAGTGTCTAGATTGCAGACGATTCTGTGTCTATGACCAGGAGGCCTCCCTATGTTCATGATGGGAATAAAGGATGAGAGATTACTGCTTGCCTGAGAAAGGAAAGCAAGGACTCCAGTGACTCTTTAGAGAGACACAGAGCTTGTCTATTCAAGGTGTTTTGGATATACTTGGAGACAATGTCATACCAAGGAATCAGAGGAGAGAGAGAGAGAGAGAAGCTTTGACATGGACAATCAGGGCCTGCTCATCTGCTCAGGGCCAACGGTGAAGACCCAACCTCAGATAGGAAAAGGGATTTGAGAACACTGTGTACTGACCCCACCACAGTCAGTGTGTGAGAGTTCAGATACACAGGGGAGGGGATAAAGACAGAGCATAGTACAAAGAGCACCATGGACTGGATGAAATGTGTTCCATGTCTCTGCCTCCACCTTTTCTTTGCCTGACTTACATAAAGATTTGTAATATGTGCACATATATTTCCTTTTGAAGAGTAACATTGACTGTAGAATGAACTGTTGTTGAGAGTACGGTCCTCTCCCTTTTCAACTGAGATCTGTCTTTCTGTGGTTATGATAGGCATTTAAGCTGGATATTACTTGCCCCACCCACACTCCTTAACGTTACAGTTTCCAATAAGCTTAATAAAAAATGTTTTTGCATGAGAGAGTGTGTTGCACACTTTTAATTTACTATGGTTACCCCTTGACAATCCCAGACTTGTGCACTGTGCTCACTGTGTTTGCATATTCTTGTGTCTCTTTGTCTCTACACCTTCTGTGTCTTAGAACTTTCAGGCAGATACTAACCTAACATGCCACACTCTTGGGATTTTTATACCTCAGCTTCATGTAATCTCATCATAAAGTCCGAGAGAAACTCGTGGAGTGATGGATGGCTCATCGAATGAAGGTGCTTTATAACTTCTCTGGGGACAAGTGTTTGATCTTAGCGGGCAGAAACACTTGGACCTCTTTCTGGTTATCTGATATTCATTTCTGGTTTCTGGAAGCGCTTGATGTTACCTCCATCTACATACACACATACCACACACATGCCCTTCAAAAGACATTTTCTTAAAGATAAGTAAAGTTAAAGTATGGAAAAACATAAATATATTGATAGTATTAAACAGGAAGCCAGTCTAGAGGTGGATATCCCCACAGGGTTTAACCCATCAAAGTATGAAAAAGATAATAGCAAGTAGAATGATGATGCCCATGTGGGAATCTCCATAGATTCTGGTAAACGGTCCCTATGTGTTTCTGCAGCCTGGCCTTGTCCTCCCTGCCTGCATCTTGATTCCAGTTGTCTCAGTGTTTAGTTGTTGGTATTTGCTTATGCTTCCATCAGGTACTAGATGAGGGCTCCATGGTGTTGGATAAATTAGTTGTTGATCTCATTATCAGGGAAGGGCATTTATGGTAGCATTTGCAATGTTGCACAGATTTTTAACTCCGGTCATTCTCGTAGGTATTTGGACATTTCTTTAGGTTCAGTTTTCTCTTCAATCCTATAATGGCTCCCCTTTTTATGGTCTCTCTCTTTCTCTTTCTCTCTCTTTTCTCTCCTATTCCTCAAGTATGATTGGGTGGGGATATGCTCAATTATCCAAACAGATGGCAGAATATGGCTGAAGGTGGGGATATGAATGGAAGATGTGAGAGGATATGGGCATATAAGGGTTATCCTGGCCAGGGTAAACAGAGTTGTTTGGATCCTCAAGTCACTAACACAACTGCTGGGATTGGAACACCTGTTATGTATGTGCTGATCAGGTAAGCCTTTCAAGCCCATGAGGACATACAACCTTACTAAAGATCTGCAGTCCCTTGGGCCATCTTAGTAACCTTGGCTTTGTTATTATGTTTGGTTTTGCTATTTGAAGCTGAAAATCTCATTTATCCCCGGTTATCCTAGAACTCCACATGTAGCTTAATGTTATGAGAGTGTTATGAGATTTGTTGATTTTGCAGAAGGATTGACCTAGGTAAGTCAGAAAGTGTGACATGGAAGGGAAGAGTGTGGATGGAGAGAAGTAACTACAGAGTTCAGAATGTGGGTCGAGTTGAATCAGAGCTGTCTTAGAGAAGTGAATAAATGAAAAGAGACAGTGGTACATGGAGCACAGGTGCTAACCTGCTGTGCCATCTAAGAGAATGATGAGGTTGCAATATTCAGGGGTTAAGACACAATGAGGAAGTACCGACCAACAACTCCAATCTGGCTTAAAATGATTTAATTCAATGTGATTATGGACTTGTTAACTGAAGATGAAGAAAATTCTGTAGAGGCCCACAGATGGCCATGAGTCTCAGCGAAGAATCATGTTGACAAATTGTCTGTACTCAAACTCCTAAAGAGTTGTCTGGGGCTCATCTTGGCTCCAGGTCTAATATTAGAAATGACAGTGACTGTCTCCATTTCACATATTCCCCCAACAACCTCCAATGATTGAATGCAAAGTAAACTTGGCTGTGGGATTTTTAACTTTGATCTTGAGGATCAAGAAAGACATTTGAAAATGATTTCCCACAAAAGAGTCTAGCTCTTGTTTACTTTTCCACTCTCTCATTGCCCAGGCCTGTAGTATTCTGGGGAGCAGTGTTTTTGATTAGCAGAATAATGGGGAGATTTGTTGCCATGGTGGCTCATGTCCATGAGCATGAGGCCTTTGAAGGAACTATGGCTATGAGAAAGTCAGACAGTGTGTAATAGGAAATACGGATTTTCCAACATTTCTAGAGTAGTGACCAAAGCCCGACAGGGTTTATGCCATGAAGGGACAAAGAGACATTCTAAAATTGACTTGTCTGGAAGGGATAATTCCTCTGAATATTACCATAGCACCTGTCTGTGTGAAGGTCAAGATGAGTTCGCCATTGAAACTCCGGATGCTGGCAAGAAGTAGTCTGCTCAAAAATGAAGCCTTCGCTATCTCTGCTCTGAATAAGCTACCCATGGAGCTCTTCCCACCGCTATTTAAAGATGCCTTTAAAGGGAAACAAACAAAGATCCTGAGTGCTATGGTGGCAGCCGGGCATTTCAGGTGCCTTCCCTTGGGAGACCTGATGAAGTTTCCTGACCTGGAGATCTTGAAGGCTGTGCTGGGTAGCCTTGATTTGCTGATTCAGCAGAAGGATCAACCTAGGTGACTAAGAAAATGTGACATGGAGGGGAAGAGTGTGGATGGAGAGAAGTGACTACAGAGTTCAGAATGTGGATCAAGTTGAATCAGAGCTTTCTCAGAGAAGTGAATAAATAAAAAGAGACAGTGGTGCATGGAGCACACTGCTAGGAGATGTAGTCAACACACAGTGAGTCTAACTCAGCCTCTGTAGCCAGCCCTTACAAAGGGAACTTTTGAGTCTTGATTTCCAGGATGCTTTCAAGGGAAGTGGATGTGTGAGGTGAAAGCCGATTATACATTGGTAGTCCTGCCATTTGAAGCCCCTTCTTATTTGACCAACAGGAATTGCAAATTAGAGGTGCTTGATTTTCTGGATTCCCATCATAACTTCTGGAACGTGTGTGCTGGAACATAGGATGGTGTCTGCTTTCCAGATGTCGTCAGAGAGACCCAACCAGTGGCGCATCATCCCGAAAGTCAAGGAAAAGAGGCTGTGACTGTGATGATGAAACTTTCCCTCCATTCTAGCCATCTCTGTGAATACCTAGAGTGTTTCCACTGCGGGGCCGAGCAGAGAAATGTGCTGCAGGTGATGTGCCATCATATCTTCTTTATCCATTCCTCAGTTGATCAGCATCTAGATTGAGTCCAGGTTCTTAGTATTACAAATAATACAGCCATGAACACAGCTGAGCACATGTCTTAGTTGCATGGACGTGGATTCTTCCGTTATATGACAAAGAGAGGGATCACTGGGTTGTTTGGTAAACTGATTCCCAATGTCCTGAGGAACTGCCACACTGACCTCCAACATGGCTGTGCAAGTTTGCACTCTGAACAGCAGAGCAAGAATGTTCCTCTTTCTACACATCCTCACTTGCAATAAGTTATCATTAGTGTTCCTAATTTTAGCCATTCTAGCTGGAGTAAGATGGTATCTCAAAGTTCTCTTGATTTGCATTTCCCTGATAGCTAAGGATGTTGATCAGTTTCTTTTGTGTCTTTCATCCTTTTTGAATTCTTCTTTTGAAAATCCTTTTCAGTTCTGTACCCCGTTTTTTAATAGGATTATTTGGTGTTTTGATGACTGTTTTCTTGCTTATTTTATAATATAAATATATATATATATATATATATATATATTATAATATACATATATATGTATATATATTATATATATTATAATATACACATATATATATATATATATATATATATATGTCAGATGTAGGATTGGTGAAAATATTTTCCCAGTCTGTGGGATGCCATTTGTTCTTGTCAACTGTGTCCTTTGCCTTCCATAATCTATCATTACATGGGTAATATATTGTTAGATGACTCTAAAGGATAAATATTAGGAAAAATGTTTGAGAAAGTAAAGGAAGATTTACCTGGCTGGGGATTACAAATTGCACCTGAAAAAAATACAAAAAGGAGAGTCTATCAACTACTTAGGATATAAAATAGGTCTACAGAAAATTAGACCATAAAAAGTACATATCAGAAGAGATCATTACAAGACTCTTAATGATCTTCAAAATTTACTAAGAGAGATTTCTCAACTGCAAACCATTATTGGAGTAGAAGGGCATGATTTGAAAAACCTGAAAATGGCCCTAAAAGTTGATAAGGACTTGAATAGTCCAAGAATACTATCAGCTAAAGCTGAAAAGGAATTAGAATTGGTAGAAAAGAGGATACTAGAAGCACATGTGGACCGTGTGGATCCAAACCTAGACTGTATTCTGGTTATATTACCATCTAGAGAATATCCTTCAGGGATTTTGTTGCAGAGAGAAGATATCATATTAGAATGGATATTCCTACGACATAAAGAGAATAAAAAACTAAAAACACATATAGAAAAGATCTCTGACTTGATTATAAAAGATAAATTAAGACTTCATCAGCTAATAGGAAGGGACCCACCAGAAATTATAGTACCTTCAACTAATGAGGAAATGTCCTCCTTATGGAAAGATAACGAATATTGGCAGAGAGATAGCAGTAATTTTTATAGGGAACTATTAGCAACAACTATCTCAAAACTGAGAGAATCAAATTCATAAAGAAAACTATGTGGATCCTTCCACGTATTGTACGAAAAACACCTGTTTCTGGAGTTCATACATTCTACACTAATGCAAAAAATTGGGTAAGGCCTGATATAATAAATCAGGAAAAAATAGCAAAGTGGTTCAAAGCCCTTACAATTCTGTACAAAAGGCAGAATTGTATGCCATTCTCAGGTACTTATGGATTTAAAAGAACCTCTCAATATAGTTACTGACTCTCAATATGCAGAGAGTGTCGTTTTACACATTGAGACTGCAGAATTTATTCCTGACAATACAGAATTAACTTCATTGTTTATACAGTTACAAGATACTATCAGAAAGAGGACTCATCCACGTGAACAGCAAAGGTTTAAAAAGGGATTTTTCTATCACTTGGGAACAAGCCAAGGAAATAGTAAGGAAATGTCCTACTTGCTCATTCTATAACCAAACTTCTTTACCACCAGGCAGTAACCCTAAAGGTTTAAATAGGAATTAAATATGGCAAATGGATGTGTTTCTTTTTGTAGAATTTGGAAAATTAAAATATGTACATCACACTATAGATACATTTTCAGGGTTTCAATGGGCTACTGCTCTGAGCTTGGAAAAGGATGATTCTGTTATCATACACCTATTAGAGGTAATTGATATTATGGGCATACCTGCACAAATAAAACCTGACAATGCTCCAGCATATGTCTCCAGCAATATGAAACAGTTTTTTGAGTATTATAACATAAAGCACAAAACTGGTATACCACACAATCCTACAGGACAAGCAGTGGTTGAGAGATCCAATCATACTTTTAAAAAAAAAATGATCCATAAACAGGCAGGAGGAACCAAGACACCCAAACATAGATTACATAATGCTTTATTAACATTAAACTTTCTTAATGTTGATGAAAAAGGAAAAACAGCTGCAGAAAGACACTGGACAATAGAAAAAACTTCTGAACTAAATCAGCCAGTGTACTTCAAGGATGTACTTACCTCATAATGGAAAGCAGGATATGTGTTACGTTGGGGTAGGGGTTTTGCATTTGTATCTACAGGAGAAGAAAAACTATGGATACCATCTAAGTTAATCAAGATCCGAGTTGAACAAGTGAAACATCTTAATAAAGAGAAATAACAAGTCATCCTACAAATTAGGTCCCATGAGGTGTGCGAAGGCCTCTCAAAGGTAGAAGCGTTCTGTTCTTGTTCTCACAGGAAAACAGAGAAAACCTATCATCAAACAGCCAAAAGACACTGAATATGTAGGTACCTACAGAAGAGAAGACAGCTCTTCAGATATAAGGTGAAAAAATATTTAATTGTAGTAAACTATTTCTATACAGAAATCGATTTCTCTTTACTATCTAGTATTCCTGAAGTCCCAATTCATGTAAACAAATGCTGGCTTTGGAGTTGGATTTGGCTTTTCTTCTCTAAATTCAAGCATGTTGTTAAGATTAAATTCATGGTTTCTGCCTTAAATCAAGAAGCCAGTTGGTGTAAGGCAGAAGAAAACAAAATCTAGGGACTCATTTCTCAGGCAATTTTCTATGTGAAATCCTAATTTTCTCACATATGTTTTAATGCTTATTGTTGTCTTTCCTTAAAACTTGAAAATTTTACTTTACTATTGATGTGTAACTTTTCCACAAGGAATAATAACGATTCCTAACAGCAGTCTTTGAACTCTCTGGAAAGAAGATGGGGCCACACATCGTTTCCACTTGACTCAACCTGATGCATCTGAACTACAAACATCACCTTAAAACCGGTTTGAGACTGTTTTGCTCGAGATAACTCATGACTAGCTACCTGTAATGGTGCACCTTCTTATTACACCCTGGCCAGAGTTTCAAACAGAACTACAGTCAAGCATTTTCTGTCACACAGTGACTAGCTACATATGTCACAGCCAGTTCTGTTGAGAATATCGGTTGCTAAAAATTTTCTTCCTACAGGATACATTGGAGCAATCATCATCCCATTTTAGCCGGAAGTAACCTTAAGATAACGATGCCTCCTTTCACTACCCTTGGAATTTTGGGATAATAGTCATTTTCTTTGGGTTGGTTTTAGTTATTTAGGGTTGGCTATGGAAGGTGATGGTTACACTCGGGTTTATCTTTTAGAGAGGAATAGGGAATGGTTGGGATAGGTATGGTTTAGATGGGATATAGGTAGATTAGCCTATTGTCTAGTGAATTTGAGTAAGAATGAGATACTATTTTACAGCTTACATTGTTATGTATTCTTATATGTGGTAAGCTATGTAAAATTAAGTTTATATTTTGTTATATTGTGTGAAATCTTTCCACTTACGATGTTTTATTCACATTATTTTTTACCATATTCTATGTATGTATACATTTCTTGTATTCAAGACATTTAATATATTGATACAATTTGGGATATTTATCATGCTGCCCTTTATAGTTCTACCTCTTGTCTTGACATTTCTACTCTACCTCTAGTTTAGGGATTTATATGTATGTATATGTATAGTTTTATTGTTTAAATATGTTTTCCTGCTTTACTCGGGGAAGTTTTAATCAATTTTTTAGCTAAGTTCCTGAGTATTACAGATTATCTTCACTCATATTTCCTGTATCTATGAGATTAGTCAGATGTAGATGCTTAATCTTCAACCACTTCATAGATATGCAGAACATGGCATTTAAATGTTTTAATATTAGTACTCCATTGACATAAGACACTGTTGCTCCTGACAGCACCGTGCACTTTCCCAAAAATATGTTGGACACTGTTGTTGCTCCTGCTGGAGTTCATTCTCAACTCAGCTAATGGCCTGTTGGGCAAAGAATTGCCCCGACCTTGACCACTGATTTGGACATGCAGTCCTATGTGCTTGCAGGAGACAAATATAGAAGACTGCTGGACCTTGCCAAGTCAGGGTAAGACAGCCATTCTACCTCCCTGATGTTGCTGTGGTCTGTCAAGTTCTCTTGGCCTCAGCCAAAACTGGGTGTACCAACTTTGCTGTGAGACCTAGCGTGACTGTCCAGTTGGCTTGCTATTTCTGTCCTTGCTGCACATTTTGGAAGTTGTCCACCCCCACTTCCTGTGTACTCTAGTATTGTTATTTTCCTTCTCATGTCTTGATGAAGTTGAAGATTGAACTATCACAACTATTATTCTCTCTTCCTAATTAGATATATTAGGTACTAGACTTACGTCTTCCAGCTTAGGACAACTCTATTGTAAACTCTGTTATGCCTTCACCCTACGACTAGATATGTAGGTCATTTTCTTCTCCATTTTCCTTTTCTTTGAGCACACTTGTTATTCACTGTTTTGTATATAGTTTTGTATTAGGCATACATCTTTTCCTTAGACTAAAAGGGGAATTGTAGTGAGATAGTCCTTCTGTGGCACTGACCTCACCCATTGGTGGGTGGAGCCGGAATGCAAAGTGCAGTGCAAAAGTGCGCAAAAAAATAAGAAGCGGTGAGTGCCTTCTCAGGTCTGCTTTGGCGGCAAAGATCTCCTTTGAAACAAGGAAGAAGCAAATGTCCCAAATCTGTGGTGAGTCCACCTGGTTAGGCAAGGGACCCTGCCCATTGGGGAATGTAGGGGGAGGGGAGCAGCGTCTGCCGCCTCAGTGAAACCCAGGTCCCCTGAAAATCCTAATCCTGCTTCTGACACCAGATATTGTGGTTAAATAAGGATCAGGATAAACTAATAGGCCGAATAGATGTTTATTCAGAAAGAAATAACTTACAACCTAGACAGATGAACACCAGGAAATTCCACTCGATGCTCACCTGTCCCAGTCACGCAAGCAAGAGAGCTTTTCCCGGCTCTCATACCTCCTACAACACGTCACTTCTGCCCATGATTCCACCTCCCAATGGGCGAGGACAGTGCCACAGAAGTACTATGTCACTACACTTCCCACATGCTAAAATTAGCATACCCTCCAATGGACTAACCTTACAGCCTCACTGATTTTCTCACAAAAACAAAGCAGGGCTATTTTTCTTTCTTTCTTTCTTTCTTTCTTTCTTTCTTTCTTTCATTCTTTCTTTCATTCTTTCTCTCTTATTTATTTATTTATTTATTGAGTTAGACATATATACCAGTCTCTCAAGCTACAACATGCCTATAGTGATAAAAACTTGGAAACAAAAGCACCATTATGCCATTCAAGTACATTGATGTGTATTTAAGCCTATTTTGTATGCTTCAATTTTCTCATTTCCAGAAAGGAAACAGTACCATTACAATAATCGCCTCTACCATAATCCTTTCCTATTTATTGAAAATAAAATAAACTTCTCTACATTCTCTTACCTTTAGAGCAGCTTGATCTGCTCTTTAGAGCAGAGTTGTTTTGATTTGCATTTGGCTGATGACAAAGGATTTGAGCACTGTCTTATGTTTCTTTCAGTCATTTTTTATTCCTCAGGTCTGAATAGAGAATTATCAATTATCAATAACTCAATCATGAAATCACAGGAGACAATTAAAACCAACAAGGAGGATCCAGACTCCACTCTTCCTGGAGTAGAAAAAGCAAGACTCGAGTAATGAACTAATCAGATAGTTACATCGACTGTCACATTTGAGTCACACAAGATGGCACCAAACTTCAGGGTACACAAATTATATATTGAAACAATGTAATAATTACATCTTTGAATATGAAAGCAGTTGAACTTTTTTATATCATCAATTCCTGGGCAGTCATACTAGAACAATAAATTGTGCTGTCATCGCTGACTTTTAAAAATCCATGAGTTAATAGTCAGATAATCAAACTGTCTTGCCTGATGAACTCTGCTGGCCTGACATCATCACCAGAGCCTGAATCGCTGTTGTAGTGGGCCCATACCTGGCATATCAGTAGTAGCTAAAATAGTGATATCAGCTGACAAAGATGACTGCAACAGGGGCATCACAAGCAGAGCTGAAAGAGAGCATTACTTTTGTGTTCTGGGTCGTCATCCTTTTGCCAGGTCTCGGTTATGGTGCCCACATCCTGGTGCCAATACTTCTTTTATTCATAGATCACAACCAATGTGAAGATGTGGAGGAAGATCGGGGAGTCAAACACCCAGACCATCAGGCCTGCCTTTGTGAAGTCCTTGTACTTCTAGGAGGGCACCCTGAAATCTTCTGGACTTAATCATCCAGCATCCCTATTACCCTGGGTGAAGCACAGATCATTCAGCAACTGCTTTGTCCATATCTACAACCTTCCAAACCTTGTCCCTGACAGATATTTGTACCCTAATCATAATTGATGATGTCATTGCCCACCGTTTAAATAATTTAAATAATTAAAAAGTCAGTAATAGCTAAGGGTCACAATAAAGAGGTGATGTAGCATTTTACTGGCATGTCAGAATGCCCAGACTCCAGTCATAAAGGATGTCATCATCATCAATTGAGTCATTGAATCATAAAATGTGATGATATTGCACATTAACTCCACAAGAGGGAGCTTCACAAGTCTCTTCAAGGAATGGACGATTGTTGTTTACATACCAATACAAATATTTACATTATCTTGGGGATTAACACAGATTGTCAATTTAAATTCATTAATTATGTAATTAGATGATCTGTGGCACCAGATTCCAGGTGTCATGGACAATATAATCATTGTTTTATATAATTAAATAATCAAATAGTGAGTGCATGTAATATCATCCACTTCCCTAAGGTGGCTCCAAACCAGGCTCATGAACGATGCTGTCGTGATTAATTTAAATATTTTAACTACATAATTGATATTTAGATGGTCTATCATAATTGCCTTCCACATCTTGGAACCATAATCCATTGATCATGGATTATCTATAGTCCTATTTTAATAATTAAATTATGACAAGATCAGAGGATGAAATGTTCTGCCATACTCAACACAATTTTTTTCTCACTTGACTCCCACACTGTTGTTTGAAAGTTCCCGGACCATCCCTTATGTGATCACAGAGTATAGTAGTAAAATGAGTAAATGTGGAAATGTCATTGTGAATGCAGGGTTTTAGAAGATATCACATATATAATGGTTGACAGTTGCATCAAAACAGATGGACTACAATCCAATTATCCCTCAGTCTACTCTAACAAATGGATTACCGCCTTCCTGAAGGAAGTAAACAATGGAAAACTCAACTTTTGATGAATAATTGTGAGTCTTATTATCATTAATCCATAGTTTTACTTCTTAGGAGAGAGGGAGCATTCATAACCAGACGTGTTTGAACTGTTTCTCCACAGATTATGTTCTCTGATATTTGGTAATCTTGAATTTGGTAACCAGTAAAAGCTGTAGGCAAACTTCCAGAGACTTGGCTGTGACTTGGTGAGGTGAATCATATGCTGGGTTTAACATTTTAGGAGATAGTTGTCTTGGGAGATTGTAATGTGTCTTGATAATACTTGATCGAAGCTGCTCTGTGGTCTTTGGCCCATGATACCAGGATACAGAATGCAAGCAGGGTTGCCACAATATTCATGAACCAACATTCTGTCACATTCTAGTGCACCTCCCACATGCAAAAATAGCATACCAACAGATGGACTAACCTTACAACCTCACTGATTTTATCAAAATCCAAGCAGGACTCTTTTTCTGAGTTATACCTATTTACCAGTCTCTCAAGCTATATCATGACTATAGTGATTTAAGCATGAAAACGAAAGCATCATTAGGCAAATCAAGTACATTGATGAGTTTGAACCTATTTTCTATGCTTCAATTTTCTCATTTGCAGAATAGAAACAATGCCATTTATTGCATCTACCATAAACCTTTTCTATTTACTGAAAAAAAAAAAACATAAATTCTCCTTACTCTCATACTTTAAGAGCAGCTTGATCACATGGTTTATCATAGTTGTTTTGATTTGCATTTGGCTGATGACTAAGCCTGTTGAGCACTGTCTTAGGTTTCTTTCAGTTACTTTTGATTTCTCAATTGATAATTCTCTATTGAGACTTGTATCATATTTCTAATATGATTATGTAGAGTAATTTCGAGTTGGTGTTGTGTCAGTCTATCAGCCTGACAGAGGTCATTAGATAAGATTCTCTGATCCTGAGATTGTTAAATTATTCAATTTGTAAAATCGTTGTTGACTGTGTCCTTCATGGGTCAGTTCTGTCGCAAAGTCCCAGAAACTGATGATGCAGAAATAATACAGTTTTATTTAAAATATTGTTTAATCATTTGATCGTTAAATATCTATTATTACATAATTAGTAATCACCCAGTGTCCCTCATTCTCTGGGCACTGTTTCTGGGACCAATCTCTTTCTTTGTCAATCACACAGCAGCCAAAACCATAATGGATGACAAAATCATTAGTCACGTAATGAAATAAGGAAATAATTGAATAGTCCTGCATGCTTCACTTTCATAAGATGGAACCAAACTCCAGTGATTGTCAAAGAGGTAATATTTACATAATTAAATAATGCCACAGGATTAACTACCATGGAAGAATGGCCAGAGTCGAATCATGAAAGCAACATCTTTATCGATTTAAATAATTAATATGTAAAGAAAAATAATTGATTAAAGACACGGTGGTGCATACTTAAATCCCACATGCAGAAGTCAGAACGTTCTCCTCCTGGAATATTGATTTACTCTAAAAACTTAAATTGATAATTAATTAGTTGGCACTTTATACTAACTCTGACAAGATGGCACCAAACTTGTGAACGTATGGCTGATGTAATGATCTATTTCAGTAGCTAAATATTCAAGTTATTATATTATGTTACATCATCAACTCCCAAAATCTGAATTTTAAAGGGACTTATGGTCCATAACATCGCCTTATTTTAAATAAGTTAATTAAATAATGAATTATTATTATTTAAATTCCTAATTTGGCAGTTGAATAAGTAAGTGTAGTTTTAGATGTTGTGACGGTCTGGCATGACTGACTCCCATAAGGAGGCTCAAAACTCCAGGGGTCACTGAATAAATAATGACAGATTTTCATAATTAAATGAACAAAAATGAAACAAGTGGATGGTGTTTTGTACGTGACTCCTATGAGATTACTCAAAACTGAAGAGATCATTGAGTTTTTAATCCTAGATTTGAACAAAAAAAAGTAAATGAATAGTGAGATAATTTCTCATAATGCAACCCTAGAGAGATAACAAAATATCACCATTGATTTAAATAAATAAATAAATAAATAAAATCACAGAAGACAATTAACACCAACAAGGTGGATCCAGACTCCACTCTTCCTGGAGTAGAAAAAGACAGATTTGAGAAATGAAATAATCAGGTATTAAGATAGTCTGGTACAATGGAATGACACAAGGTGGTGCCAAACTTCAGGGTTCACAGTTTATATAATGAAACAATTGAAGAATTACATCTTTAAATATGTAAGTGGTTGAATTTTTTTTTTTTTTTTTTTGTATCATCAATACCTGGGCAGACATGGCACACATGATATTGTACGCTGCCATCGTGGATTTTTAAAATTCTATAAGTCAATAATCATATAATCATAATTCCTTTCATGATGAACTCTGCTGGCCTGACATCATCACCAGAGCCTGAATCTCAGTTGTAGTGCGGTGGGACCTGACATCATGGGCCCATACCTGGTGTAGCAGTAATAGCTAAAATGTTGACATCAGCTCAAAAGATGGCTGCAGCAGGGGCATCACCGGCAGAGCTGACAGAGATCAGTTCTTCTGTGCTCTGGGTCATCATCATTTCTGCGAGGTCTCGGTGATGGAGCCAACTTCCTTGTGCCACTATTTCTTCTCATTGTAGATTACAACCAATTTGGAGATGTGGAGGAAGAGCAGGGAGTCAAACACCCAGACAACTCTACCTGCCTTGGTGAAGTCCTTGTACTTCTTGGGGGGTACCATGGAATGTTCTGGACCCAATCATCCAGCATCCCTATTACTCTGGGTGAAGCATAGATCATGCAGAAACTGCTGTGAAAATGTCTACAACATTCCTATCCTCGTCTCTGACAGATATTTGCATTGTCCATCGATTAAATAACTTAAATAATTAAAAAGTCAGTAATAGCTAATGGTCACATAAAAAGGTGATGTAGCATGTTACTGGCAAGTCAGAATGGCCAGACTCCAGTCATGAAGGATGTCATCATCATCAATTGAAACAATTAATCATAAAATGTGAAGATATTGCATATGAGCTCCCCAAGACGGAGCTTTACAAGACTCTTCATGGAATAGAGGATTATAGATTTACATAATTATACAAATCTTTACATTATCTTGGGTCTAAACAATAACTGCCAATTTAAATAATTTAATTATGTAATGAGATTATCTGTGTCACCATACTCCAGATGTCATGGATGATATAATCATTGTTTCACCTAACTTAATAATCAAATAAAGAGTTGATGTAACATCATCCACTTCATTAACATGTCTCCAAACCATGCTGTCCTGATTAATTTAAATATTTTACTTACATAATATGTAGATGGTATAAAAACCTTGACTCCCACATCGTGGAACCATAATCCACTGATCATAGATTATCTATAACCCTATTTTAATAATTAATTTATAACACGATATGAGGATGAAATGCTCTGCCGCACTTGACACAATTTTCTTCTCACTAGACTCACACACTATTGTGTGAAAGTCCCAAGTTCATCCCTTATGTGATCACAGAGTTTAGTAGTAAAATGTGTAAATGTGGACATGACATTGCATATTCAGGGTTTTTAGAAGATATCAAATATTTAATGTTGGATGGCTTCCACAAAACTGATTGACTAGAATAAAACAATCTCTATGTCTTCTCTAACAAATGGATTGTCACCTTCCTCAAAGAAGTAAACAATGGAAAACTCACCTTTTGGTGAATAATTATGAGTCTTATTATCTTTTGTTCCATAGTTTTACTTCTTAGGAGAGAGAGCATTCATAAACAGAAGCCTTTGCACTGTTTCTCCACAGACTATGTTGTCTGATAATTAGGTTATCTTAAATGAAGTAACCATTAAAAGCTGTAGGCAAACTTCCAGAGATTTGGTTATGATTTGGTTAGGCAAATCACATGTTATCATTAAATTATAGGGGATAGTTATCTTGGGAGATTGCAATGTCACATGAAAAATATTTCTAGTAGCTGCTCTCTGCTGCTTGGCCCATGATACCAGGATACAGAATGCAAGAAGGGTTGCCAGTCAACGTTTACAATCCAACCTTCTTTCACATTCTAGTGCCCCCCCCCACATGCTATAAGGAGCAAACCCACCTATGAACAAATGTTACATACTGACTGACTTTCTCACAAAAACAAAGCAAGTCTCTTTCTTTGGATTTCTACATATTTACCAGTCTCTCAAGATACAACATGCCTATAGTGACATAAGCATGAAAATGAAAGCATCGTTATACCAACCAAGTACATTGACGAGTATTTTAAACCTGTTTTCTATGCTTCAATTTTCAAATTTCTAGAATGAATTGCCGCTACCATAATCCTTTTCCCTTTATTGAAAATAAAATAAACTCCTCATCATTCTCTTACGTTTAGAGGAGCATGAACACATGGTTTCTCAGAGTTGTTTAGATGTGCATTAGGCTGATGATTAAGGATTTTGAGCAGTGTCTTATGTTTCTTTCAGTCATTTTGGATTCCTCAATTGACTGTACTCTATTAAGTCCTGTACCCCACTTTCTAATATGGTTATTTAGAGTGATTTCTTGTTGGTGGTGTGTCATGCTATCAGCCCGAAAGAGTTCATTAGATGAGATTCCCTGATCAGGAGATTATTCAGTTATTCCATTTTTAAAATCGGTGATCACTGTGTCCTTCATGGGTCACTTCTGTTGCAACCTCTCAGAAACTGATGATGCGAAACAGTACAGTTTTTTAAAATCATGTAATCATTCTACTGTTAAAAATCTACTACAACGTAATCAGTAACCACTGTACAAGGCTGTCTCCCCCATTCTCTGGGCACTGCTTCTGGTACCGATCTCCTGCTGTGTCAATCCCTCAGCAGACAAATGACTGATGACACCACCATTACTTACACAATCAAATAACTTAATAATTGGATAGTCCTCCATACTTAACTTTCAAAAATGGAACCAAACTCCCCCGATTGTCAAGGAAGTAGTGCTTAGATAATTAAATAATTCCATGTGATTAACTCCAATGGAGGAATGGCCTGACTCTAGTAAAAAGAACAACATCTTCATCGATTTAAATAATTAATATATAATGAAAAATGATTGCATAATGACATAGTGGTGCATACTTAAATCCCACATGGAGTAGTCAGACTTATCTCTTCCTGGAATAATGATGTTTTAAAAAAATAAAATTGATAATTAATTAGTGGGACTTTTATACTAACACTGACAAGATGGCACCAAAGACCTAAACCTATCGCAGATGTAAAGATCTATTTACATTGCTAAATGATGAAGTAATGAGATGATATTACATCATCGACTCCCAAAACCTGACTCCAAAAGGGACTTATGGTCCATAACATTACCTGTATTTTAAATACGTAAATTAAATGATGAATTATTACTTAATTTCCTAGTTTAACTGTTAAAAAAAGAAAGTGTAGTATTAGATGATGTGATGGTCTGCTACAACGGACTCCCCTAAGGAGGATCAAAACTCAGGTGATCACTGAATACATAATGACAGATTTTCATAATTAAATGAATAAACATCAAACAAGTGGATGGTGTTTTATGCGTGAAGCCTACATGATTGCTCAATATTGAAAACACATTGAATTCTTAATCATAGATTCAAACAAAAAATGAATGAATAAAGAGATAGTTTCTCATAATTCATCCCTACAGAGATAACAAAATGATATCAACACTGATTTAAATAAATAAAGAAAGAAAGAAAGAATGAAATAAAGGAAGAAGGAAAGAAAAAATTCACAAGATACAATTTAACACCAACAAGGTGGATCCAGACTCCACTCTTCCTGTAGTAGAAAAAGACAGATTTGAATAATGAAAAAATCTGATAGTTAGATTGTCTGTCACACTTAAGTCACCACAAGGTGTCACCAAACTTCAGGGATAACAGATTATATAATGAAAGAATGTAATAATTACATCTTTAAATATGTAAGCCGTTGACCATTTTGGCATCATCAATTCCTGGGCAGACTTGCCAGGTATGAAACTGTATGCTGTATTCACACAATTTTAAAATGCCATCAGTTAATCGTCAGATAATCATACTGTCTTGCCTGATGAATTCTGTTGGCCTAACATCATCACAGCGCCTCAATCTCTGTTGAGGTACGGCACGATCGGAGATAATGAGCCCAATCCTGGCATAGCAGTAGTAGCCAAAATGTTGATAACAGCTGAAAAGATGGCTGAAGCTGGGGTATCACCAGCATAGCTGAGGGAGCAATGTCCTTCTGTGTTCTGAGTTGTCATCCTTTTGCCAGGTCTCAGTGATGGTGCCGACCTCCTAGTGCCACTCCTTCTTCTCATGGTAGATCACAACCGATGTGAAGATGTGGAGGAAGAACATTTAATCAACACCCAGACCACCATGCCGGCCTTGGTGAAGTCCTTGTACTTCTCAGAGGGCACCGTGCAACCTCTTGGACTCAATCAACCAGCATCCCTCGTACTCTGGGAGATGCATAGATCATTCAGAAAATCTTCGGCCCATGTCTACAACTTTCCTAACCTTGTCCCTGACTGATATTTGCACCCTATCCATAATCGGTGATGGCACTGTCTGTCGTTTACATAATTTAAAGAATGAAATAAGTCAGTAATAGCTAACTGTCACAATACATAGGGGATGCAGCATTTTACTGGCAGGGAAGTATGGCCAGACTCCAGTCACGAAGGATGTCATAATCATCATTTGAGTCAATGAATCATACAATGTGAAGATATTGCACATTATCTCCACAAGAGGGAGCTTTACAGGTCTCCTCATGGAATGGAGGATTTTTGTTTAAATAACTATACAAATATTTACATTATCTTGGGGATTAACACAGATTGTCAGCTGAAATACATTAATTATGTAATTAGATGGTGTGTGGCACCAGATTCCAGGTGTCATGGACAGTATAATCATTGTTTTATATAATTAAATAATCAAATAATGAGTTCATGGAACAGCATCCACTTCCCTAAGGTGTCTCCAAACCAGGCTCATGAACGATACGGTCGTGATAAATTTATGTATTTTAACTACATAATTGATATTAGGATGGTCTATAATAATTGCCTCCCACATTGCGTCACCACAATCCACATTTCATGGATTAACTAATGTCCTATTTTAATAATCAAATAACAACATAATCAGAGGATGAAATGATTTGCCATACTCCAAACAATTGACTCTATGTTGACACCCACATGATAGTGGGAAATTCCCAGGTTCATCAGTTATTTAATCGCAGAGCACAGTAGTGACATATTTAAATGCTGAAGTGTCAATGTGGATGCAGGGATTTTAGAAGATATCACATATTTAATGTTGGGCGGCTGCCTCAAAAGAGATGGACTGAAATCTAATAATCACAAAGTCTACTCTATCAAATGGATTATCACCTTTCTGAAGGAAGTCTTCAATGGCAAACTCACCTTTTGATGAATAATTGTGGGACTTATTTGTCTTTTGTTCCGTTTTACTTCTGAGGAGAGAGAGTATTCATAAACAGAAGACTTTGATCTGTTTCTCCACAGACTATGTTCTCTGATGATTAGGTAATCTTGAATTTGGTAACCAGTAAAAGCTGTAGGCACACTTCCAGCGGTGTGGCTATGACTTGTTTAGGTGAATCAAATGTTGTCATTAAACGTTTTAGGAGATAGTTACCTTAGGATACGGTAATGTCCCATGATAACACTTTCTCGAAGCTGCTCTCTTGTCCTTGGCCCATGATAACAGGATACAGAATGCAAAAGGGTTGCCAGGCAACATTTATGTACCAACAATCTGTCACATTCTAGTTCCCTTCCCACATGCTTAAAGGAGTATAACCACCGATGAACTAAACGTACAGCCTCACTGAGTTTCTCACAAAAACAAAGCAGGGCTCTTTCTTTTGAGTTCTACATATTTACCAGTCTCTCAAGGTAAAACTTGCCTATAGTGACATAAGCATGAAAACGAAAGCATCATTTGCCATCCAAGTACAAAGATGTGTATTTTAAACCTGTTTTCTATGCTTCAATTATCTAATTTCTAGAACGGAAACAATACAATTAATCGCCTCTACCATAATCCTTTCCCCCTTATTGAAAATAAAATAATTTCCTCTTCATCCTATTCCCTTTAGAGGAGCTTGATCCCATGGTTTCTCAGAGTTGTTTAGATTTGCATTAGGCTGATGATTAAGGATTTTGAGCAGTGTCTTATGTTTCTTTCAGTTATTTTGGATTCCTCAATTGACTGTTCTCTATTAAGTCCTGTACCCCGCTTTGTAATACGGTTATTTAGAGTGATTTATTGTTGGTAGTGTGTCATGTTATCAGCCCGACAGTGTTCATTAGATGAGATACCCTGATCCGGAGATTATTCAGTTATTCCGTTTTTAAAATCGGTGGTCACTGTGTCCTTCATGGGTCACTTCTGTTGCAACGTCTCAGAAACTGATGATGCGAAACAGTACAGTTTTTTAAAATCGTGTATTCATTCGCTTGTTAAAAATCTACTATTACGTAATCAGTAATCACTGTATAAGGCAGTGTCCCCCATTCTCTGGGCACTGCTTCTGGTACCGATCTCCTGCTGTGTCAATCCCATAGCAGCCAAATGACGGATGACACCATCATTACTTACGCACTCAAATATGTTAATAATTGGATAGTCCTCCATACTTCACTTTCAAAAGATGGAACCAAACTCCAGTGATTGTCAAGGAAGTAGTACTTAGATAATTAAGTAATGCCACGTGATGTACTTCCATGGAGGAATGGCCCGACTGTAGTCAAGAAGAACAACTTCTCCATCGATTTAAATAATTAATATATAATGAAAAATGATTGAAAAATGACATGGAGGTGCATACTAAAATCCCACATGGAGTCGTAAGACTGATCTCTTCCTGGATTAATGATGTTTTTAAAAAATTAATTTGATAATTTATTAGTGGTCCTTTTATATTAACACTGACGAGATGGCACCAAAGTCCTAAACCTATCGCTGATGTAAAGATCTATTTACATAGCAAAATGATGAAGTAATGAGATGATATTACATCATCAACTCCCAAAATCTGACTCCAAAAGGGACTTATGTTCCCTAACATTACCTGTATTTTAAATACGTCAATTAAATGATGAATTATTAGTTAATATCCTAGTTTATCAGGTAAGGAAGTAAGTGTAGTATTAGATGACGTGATGGTCTGGTACAACGGTCTCCCCTAAGGAGGCTCAAAACTCCAGTGATCACTGAATACATAATGACAGATTTTCATAATTAAATGAATAAACATTAATCAAGTGGATGGTGTTTTATGCGTGAAGACTAAATGATTGCTCAATACTGAAGAGACATTGAGTACTTAATCATAAATTTGAACAAAAAATTAATGAATAAAGAGATAGTTTCTCATAATTCACTCTTAGAGAGATAACAAAATCATATCAACATTGAATTAAATAAAGAAAGGATGCAAGAAAGAAGAAAAGAAAGAAAGAAAGAATGAATGAAAGAAAGAATTCACAAGATACAATTTAACACTAGCAAGGTGGATCCAGACTCCAGTCATCCTGGAGTAGTAAATGACAGAATTCTATAATGAAATAATCAGATAGTTAGATCGTCTGTCACACTTTAGTCACACAAGGTGGCACCAAACTTCAGGGAACGCAGATTATATATTGAAAGAATTTAATAATTACATCTTTAAATATGTAAGCCATTGACCTTTTTTTGTGTCATCAATTCCTGGGCAGACTTGCCAGATATGAAAATGTATGCTGTCATCACGCGTTTTTAAAATGCCATCAGTTAATCATCAGATAATCATAATGTCTTGCCTCATGAATTCTGTTGTACTGACATCATCACAAGTGCATGAATCTCTGTTGTGGTGCTGCAGGACGTGATTATTGGGTCCAATCCTGGCATAGCAGTAGTAGCCACAATGTTGATAAGCGCTGAGAAGATGGCTGCAACAGGGGCCTCACCAGCATAGCTAAGATAGAGAACTTCTTCCGTGTTCTGAGTCGTCATCCTTTTGCCAGGTCTCGTGATGGTGCCGACCTCCTAGTGCCACTCCTTCTTCTCATGGTAGATCACAACTGATGTGAAGATGTGGAGGAAGAGCAGGTATTCAACACCCACACCACCATGCCTGCCTTGGTGAAGTCCATGTACTTCACTGAGGGCACTGTGCATCCTTCTGGATTCAATCATCCTGCATTCCTCGTACTCTGTTAGATGCATAGATCATTAAGAAAAATGTTGTGCAAGTGTCTACAAATTTCATATCCTTGTCCCTGACAGATATTTGTACCCTAACCGTAATCGGTGATGGCACTGTCTGTCGTTTACATAATTTAAATAATTAAATAAGTCAGTAATAGCTCTCACTATAATGAGGGGATGAAGCAATTTACTGGAAGGGAAGCATATCCAGACTCCAGTCATGAAGGATGTCATCATCATCAATTGAGTCAATGAATCATACAATGTGATGATATTTCACATTAACTCCACATGAGGGAGCTTTACAGGTCTCTTCATGGAATGGAGGATTGTTGTTTACGTAACTATATAAATTTTTACATTATCTTTGGGATTAACAAAGATTGTCAATTTAAATACATTAAGTATGTAATTAGATGACCTGTGGCACCAGATTCCAGGTGTCATGGACGATATAATCATTGTTTAATATAATTAAATAATTAAATAATGAGTTCATGTAACATCATCCACATCCATAAGGTGCCTCCAAACTAGGCTCATGAACGATGCTGTCGGGATTAATTTAAATATTTTAACTACATAATAGATATTAAGTTGGTCTATAATAAATGCCTCCCACATCACGTCACCACAATCCAGTGATCATGGATTAACTAATGTCCTATTTTAATAATCAAATAACAACACAATCATAGGATGAAATGGTCTCCCATACTCCACAAAATTGACTCTCAGTTGACTCCCACATGATTGTGGGAAACGCCCAGGTTCATCACTTATTTAATCGCAGAGCAGAGTAGTAACACGTTTAAATGGTGAACTGTCATTATGTATGCAGGGATTTTAGAAGACATCACATATTTAATGTTGGGCGGCTGCCTCAAAAGAGAAGGACTGAAATCCAATAATCACAAAGTCTACTCTATCAAATGGATTATCACCTTCCTCAAGGAAGTCTTCAATGGCAAACTCACCTTTTGATGAATAATTGTGGGTCTTATTTTTCTTTTGTTCCGTTTTACTTCTGAGGAGAGAGAGTATTCATAAACAGAAGACTTTGAACTGTTTCTCCACAGACTATGTTCTCTGATGATTAGGTAATCTTGAATTTGGTCACCAGTAAATGCTGTAGGCACACTTCTAGAGGTGTGGCTATGACTTGTTTAGGCGAATTAAATGCTGTCATTAAAAGTTTTAGGAGATAGTTACCTTGTGAGACTGTAATTTCCCATGATAACACTTTCTCGAAGCTGCTCTCTGGAACTTGGCCCATGATCACAGGATACAGAATGCAACCAGGGTTGCCTGGCAACATTTATGAACCAACATTCTGTCACATTCTAGTGCCCCTCCCGATTGCAAAAAGGAGTATACCCATCGATGAACTAACCTTACAGCTTCATTGAGTTTCTCACATAATCAAAGCAGGGCTCTTTCTTTTGAGTTCTACATATTTACCAGTGTCTCTAGCTAAAACTTACCTATAGTGACATAAGCATGAAAATGAAAGCATCATTTGCCATCCAAGTACAAAGATGAGTATTTTCAACCTGTTTTCTATGCTTCAATTTTCTAATTTCTAGAACGGAAACAATACAGTTAATCGCCTCTAACATAATCCTTTCCCCCTTATTGAAAATAAAATAATTTCCTCTTCATCCTATTCCCTTTAGAGGAGCTTGATCCCATGGTCTCTCAGAGTTGTTTAGATTTGCGTTAGGCTGATGATTAAGGATTTTGAGCAGTGTCTTATGTTTCTTTCAGTCATTTTGGATTCCTCAATTGACTGTTCTCTATTAAGTCCTGTACCCCGCTTTCTAATACGGTTATTTAGAGTGATTTATTGTTGGTGGTGTGTCATGTCACCAGCCCGACAGAGTTCATTAGATGAGATACCCTGATCCGGAGATTATTCAGTCATTCAATTTTTAAAATCGGTGGTCACTGTGTCCTTCATGGGTCAGTTCCGTTGCAACCTCTCAGAAACTGATGATGCAAAAAAGTACAGTTTTTTAAAATCGTGTAATCATTCGATTGTTAAAAATGTACTACTATGTAATCAGTAATCGCTGTATAAGGCAGTGTCCCCCATTCTCTGGGCACTGCTTCTGGTACCGATCTCCTGCTGTGTCAATCCCACAGCAGCCAAATGACGGATGACACCATCATTACTTACGCAATCAAATAAGTTAATAATTGGAAAATACTCCATACTTAACTTTCATAAGGTGGAATCAAACTCCAGGGATTGTCATGGAAGGAGTACTTAGATGATTAAATACTGCCATGTGATTAACTCCCATGGAGGAATGGCCCTACTCCAGTCAAGAAGTACAAGATCTTCATCGATTCAAATAATGAATATATACTGAAAAATGATTGAATGATGTCATGGTGGTGCATACATAAATGCCACATGGAGTAGTCAGACTGATCTCTTCCTGTAATAATGATTTATTTATAAAATTAAATTGATAATTAATTAGCTGGCGTTTTATATTAACACGGACGAGATTGCACCAAAGTCCTAAAACTATCGCTGATATAATGACCTATTTACAGAGCTAAACGATGAAGTAATGAGATGATGTTACTTTGTCTCCTCACAAAATCTGACTACAAAAGGGACTTAGGGTCCATAACATTACCTGTATTTCAAATACGTTTATTAAATGATGAATTATTATTTAATTTCCTAGTTTAACAGGTAAATAAGTAAGTGTACTATTAGATGATGCTATGTTGTGGCACGATGGACTCCCCTAAGGAGGCTAAAATCTTCACTGGTCACTGAATACATAATGACAGATTTTCATAATTCAATGAATAAACATTAAACTAGTGGATGGTGTTTTATGTGCAAAACCTAAAGATTGATCAATACTGAAGAGTCATTGAGTTCTTAGTCATGCATTTGAACAATAAAATGAATGAATGAAAAGGTAATTTCTCATAATTCACCCCTAGACAGATAACAAAATGAGATCAACATTGATTTAAATAAATAAATAATGAAGTCACAAGAGACATTTTAACACCAACAAGGGGGCTCCAGACTCCACTCTTCCTGGAGTAGAAAAAGGCAGATTTAAATAATGAAAGCATCAGATTGTTAGATCGTCTGCCACACTTGAGTCACACAAGGTGGCACCACACTTCAGGGTTCACAGATTATATAATGAACCAATTTAATAATTACATGTTTACATATCTAAGTCGTTGAAATTTTTGGTATCATCAATTCCTGGGCAGATTTGCCAGATATGAAAACGGATGCTGTCATCACAGATTTTTTAATATTCCATCAGTTAATCGTCAGATAATCATACTTTCTTGCCTGGTGAAGTCTGTTGGCCTGACATCCTCACCGGTGCCTGAATCTCTGTTGTGTTGGGGCAGTACCTGAGGTAATTGGCCCATTCCTGGCATACCAGTAGTAGCCAAAATGTTGATATCAGCTGAAATGGTGGCTGCAGAAGGGGCATCAACAGCATAGCTGAGAGTGAGATGTTCTTCTGTGTTCTGATCCGTCATCCTTTTGCCAGGTCTCGGTGATGGTGCCGACCTCCAAGTGCCGCTACATCTTCTAGACGTAGACCACAACCGATGTGAAGATGTGGAGGAAGAGCAAGTAGTCAACACCCAGACCACCATGCAGACTTTGGAAAAGTTCTTGTACTTCTCGGAGGGCACCATGCAATCCTCTGGACTCTATTCTCCAGCATTCCTAGTGGTCTGGAAGACGCATAGACATTCAGAAAATGCTCTGCCCATGTCTACAAGTTTCCTAATTTGTCGCTGACAGATATCTGCAACCTACTAATAATCGGTGTTGGCATTGTCTGTCGTTTAAGTAATTTAAAGAATTAAATAAGTCAGTGATAGCTAACTGTCCCAATAAAGAGGTGATGTAGCATTTAATTGGCTGGGAAGTATGGCCAGACTCCAGTCATGAAGAATGTCTTCATCATCCATTGAAACCATGAATCATAAACTGTGATGATATTGCACATTAACGCCACAAGAGGGAGCTTTACAGGTCTCTTCATGGAGTGGACAATTTTTGGTTTACATAATTACACTCATATTTACATTATCTTGGGGATTAACACAGATTGTCAATTTAAATACATTGATTATGTAATAAGGTGATCTGTGGCACCAGATTCCAGGTGTCATAGTCGATATAATCATTGTTTTGTATAATTAAATAATCAAATAATGAGTTCATGTAACATCATCCACTTGCCTAAGGTGGCCCCAAACCAGGCTCATGAACGATGCTGTCATGATTAATGTAAATATTTTAACTATATAATTGATATTAAGATGGTCTATGATACTTGCCTCCCATATCGTGTAACCACAATCCACTCATGGATTATCTAATGTCCTATTTTAATAATCAAATAACAACATAATCAGAGGATGAAATGGTCTGCCATTCTCTACACAATTTTCTCTCAGTTGCCTCCCACATGATTGTGGGAAACTCGCAGGTTCATCCCTTATTTAATCGCAGAGCACAGTAGTAACATGTTTAAATGCTGAACTGTCATTGTGTATGCAGGTTTTTTAGAAGATATCACATATTTAATGTTGGACGGCTGCCTCAAAACAGATGGACTGAAATCTAATAATCACTAAGTCTACTCTAACAAATGGATTATCACCTTCCTGAAGGAAGTCAACAATGTCAAACTCACGTTTTTGATGAATAATCGTAGTCTTATTATCTTTTGCTCCATAGTTTTACTTCTGAGGAGAGAGAGTGTTCATAAACAGAAGATTCTGAACTGTTTCTCCACAGACTATGTTCTCTGATGATTAGGTAATCTTGAATTTGGTAACCAGGAAAAGCTGTAGGCACACTTCCAGAGGTGTGGCTCTGACTTGGTTAGGCGAATCAAATGCTGTCATGAAAAGGTTTAGGAGATAGTTATCTTGGCAGACTGTAATGTCCCATGATAACACTTTCTCGAAGGTGCTCTCTCGTCCTTGGCCCATGATACCAGGATACAGAATGCAAGGAGGGTTGCCAGGCAACATTTATGAACCAACATTCTGTCACATTCTAGTGCCCCTCCCACAGGCTAAAAGGAGTATACCCACCGGTGAACTAACCCTACAGCCTCACTGAGTTTCTCACAAAAACAAAGCAGGGCTCTTTCTTTTGAGTTCTACATATGTACCCGTCTCTCAAGCTACAACATGCCTATAGTGACATAAGCACGAAAACAAAAGCATCATTGTTCCATTCAAGAACAATGATGAGTATTTTAAACCTGTTTTCTATGCTTCAATTTTCTAATTTCTAGAATGGAAACAATAGAATTAATTGCCTCTACCATAATCCTTTTCTCTTTATTGAAAATAAAATAAACTCCTCTTCATTCTCTTACCTTTAGAGGAGCTTGATCCCATTGTTTCTAGGCATTGTTTATATTTTCATTAGGCTGATTATTAAGGATTTTGAGCAGTGTCTTATGTTTCTTTCAGTCATTTTGGATTCCTCAATTGACTGTTCTCTATTAAGTCCTGTACCCTGCTTTCTAATATGTTTATATAGAGTGATTTATTGTTGGTGGTGTGTCATGTTTTCAGGCCGACAGAGTTCATTAGATGAGATTCCCTGATCAGGAGATTATTCAGTTATTCCATTTTTAAAATCGGTGGTCACTGTGTCCTTCGTGGGTCAGTTCTGTTGCAACCCCTCAGAAACCCATGATGCGAAACAGTACAGTTTTTTTAAAATCGTGGAATCATTCAATTCCTAAAAATCTACTATTATGTAATCAGTAATCACAGTATAAGGCAGTGTCCCCCATTCTCTGGGCAATGGTTCTGGTACACTACACTCTTCCTGGAGTAGAAAAAGACAGATTTGAAGAATGAAATAATCAGATATTTAGATTGTCTGTCACACTTGAGTCACACTAGGTGGCGCCAAACCTCAGGGATCACAGATTATATAATGAAAGAATTTAATAATTACATCTTTAAATAAGTAAGCCTTTGACCTTTTTTTTATCATCAATTCCTGGACTGACTTGCCAGGTATGAAACTGTATGCTGTCGTCAGGCATTTTTAAAATGCCATCAGTTAATCATCAGATAATCATCCTGTCTTGCCTGATGAATTCTGTTTGCCTGACATCATCACAAGCAACTGACTCTCTGTTGTGGTGCAGCAGGACGTGAGATAATGGGCACAAGCATGGCAGAGCAGTAGTAGCCACAATGTTGATAACAGCTGAATAGATGACTGCAGCAGGGGCGTCACCAGCATAGCTGAGAGAGAGATGTCCTTCTGTGTTCTGAGTCGTCATCATTTTGCCAGGTCTCGGTGATGGTGCCGATCTGCTAGTGCCACTCCTTCTTGTCAGTTTAGATCACAACCGATGTGAAGATGTAGAGGAAGAACAGGTAGTCAACAGCCAGACCACCGTGCCGGCCTTGGTGAAGTCCTTCTACTTCTCGGTTGGCAACGTGCAACCTTCTGGACTCAATCAACCAGCATCCCTCGTACACTGGGAGATGCATAGATCATTCAGAAAATGCTCTGCCCATGTCTACATCTTTCCTAACTTTGTCTCTGACAGATATTTGCACCCTAACCGTAATCGGTGATGTCATTGTCGGTCGTTAACATAACTTAATGAATTTAATAAATCAGTAATACCTAACTGTCACAATAAATAGGTGATGTAGCATTGTACTGGCAGGGAAGCATGGTAAGAATCCAGGCATGAAGGATGTCATCATCATCAATTGAGTCAATGAATCATAAAATGTGATGATATTGCACATTAACTCCACAAGAGGGAGCTTTACAGGTCTCTTCATGGAATGGTGGATTGTTGTTTACATTACTATACAAATATTTACATTATCTTGGGGATTAACACAGATTGTCAATTTAAATACATTAATTATGTAATTAGGTGATCTGTGGCACCAGATTCCAGAGGTCATGGACGATATAATCATTGTTTTATATAATTAAATAATCAAATAATGAGTTCATGTAACATCATCCACTTCCCTAAGGTGGCTCCAAACCAGGCTCAATAATGATGCTGTCGTGATTAATTTAAATATTTTAACTACATAGTTGACATTAAGATGGTCTATAATAATTGCCTACCACATCAGGTCTACAAAATCCACTGATCATGGATTATCTAATGTACTATTTTAATAATCAGGTCCAGGTCCAGGTCCAGGGCCAGGGCCAGGGCCAGGGCCAGGGCCAGGGCCAGGGCCAGGGCCAGGGCCAGGGCCAGGGCCAGGGCCAGGAACAGAAATCCAGATACACTGAAGCAGAAACAAGAGCAAGTGTGGAAAAACCTTGAGTACATTGGCACAGGGGACAATTTCCTGAATAACAAAACAATTAATGAATGGGACCCTATGAAACTACAAGGATTGTGTAAGATGAAGGACACTGTCAATCAGGAAAGGGTCAGCTTAATTGGGGTTGATTTTTTACAATTCCCCACCGAGTAGTGGCCAAATTAAAAGTATATAAAGAACTAAAAAAAACTATATATCATATGCTGTGGAAAAATTCTTCTGTATAATATGAATTTGTTTTACTCTCAGTTGTTAAAAATGAGCTCAAAATACTATAGCAGTGCATGAAGAGTTGGGTGGCCGGACCAAAGTAGGATCATTCTGCGAAAAATTGTGGAGTCAGTGAAGTCATGAACCAGACCAAAATATAGCAAGAGTGGATGAATAGGCTAATGTCACAAACCTTGGACAGCAGATAAACTAATAGAAATGGGTTAATTTAAGTTGTAAGATCTCATTAGTAATAAGCCAGAGCTATTGGTTGAACATTTGTAATTAATATAAGCCTCAGCATGTTTATTGGAGTGCTGCAGGTAGAATAAATTCCTGCCTACATTTGAAAATCTACGTAATCCAAATTAAAAAAAAATGGGGTATGGGTATAAGCCAAGATTTCTCAGCAGGTATATGTCAAGTATCTGAGAAACACTTAAAGGAATGTTTGACAACATTAGCCACTAGAGAAATCAAAATGAAAACTACTTTTTCATTCCATCTTAGAACTTTGAGGATGGCAAATATTAAACATGTAAGTAACAGCTCATGCTACTAAGGAAGGCAAGCAAGGAGAAAACACTTCCACTCCTTGTAAAAGTGCAATTTAATGCAGCCTTTATGAACATAAGTATCATCATTCTTCAGAAACCTGAGAGTCTAACTATGTCAATGCCAAACTATACCACTCTTAGTCTTACACCCAAAGGTTGTTCCATTCTACCACAATGATCATCAAGGCTTTATTCATGATAACCATGAACTGAAAAGACCCAAGAATTCCCTGACCTGGAGAACTGATTGTAAAATAAATGGGGTGCATTTACACAATATATTTACTCAACTGTAAAAGCTCTGTGAGCTAATGTCAACTACAATAAAAGCAGGGAATCAAAATTCCTTCTTACCCCTCCCTTTTTGTTCTGTGACCGCCACTGCTTTGGTCAGTGAACTCCATTTCTACATAGGTCCCTCTTCATGGGTAAGTCCACCATAAAAGCTGGAGGGATTGGAATAAACAGGTTCATTGTGGTATTTTTTCTTTTCACAGCATAGTCTATGTCCTGCCTGGATGCAATGCAAAACTGTCTTTTCAGGACTGAGCAAGTGTATAAAATTACAAACAACTCCACAATTAAATACTGTGAGGCAAGCCTGAACCCTAGTTCTCATTAAACTAAACAACTTGTTCCCAAGTTTCCTAATGGTGTGTCACTATAATGCAGTTAGTTCTTCCTGTTCTGGCGACCTAACGAGTATAAATTAGCTATCACTACTACCTCATAACTATAATTTTGTTACGGTTATGAATCATATATATCAGTGTTTTCTGATTCTAAGCATCTATACAAGAGACCACCCTAACTGGAAACTGAACACTGAGTAGTTCTAGCTTCCCACCCTACATTGTACACACACCAATTCTGTGTTTTCAATTCACATGGATGTAATGAATACATGTGGGAAAAAAAAAACACAGAAAGCCACTCAACCTGCAACCTCATGCTCTTCTTTTAAGGGAGACCCATGCTCACTGCCTTAAACTGCAAGTTGTAATCTCACCATTGCCTAGAATGGTTTTCCCTGAAGTGTATACAGTGCACAGTTTTTCCTCTTAAGGTCTGTAGCAAGAAGCCATGCTCCATATGGAAATACTTTTTTATTTTATTTATTTTTTTGGTCAGGGCCTTGGACACAACCTTATGTGGCATAGTGGTAATTTTAGAACTCTGCAGTGCTATAGACTTGCAATCCAAGAATTATGGTTGTTTAGTCAAGAAGATAATGATGACAATGTCCTGTTATGCTACAGACAGGGTTCAAGTGACATCAGTCAACATACCTGACCTTTCCTCAAATCCGTTTTTCAAAAAAGCTGGAGATAAACAGTTGTAGAATAAATACACCTTTAATGTACACCATGATTTATTGTTTTGTTTGACCCTGTTATGAACCTTGAACAGCACTTTAAAGGACTGTTCTTTTATGTTCGGTTGGCATTTTACTGGTGGTGAAATCAGGATTTTCTCTTTCATTATGGAAATGCAGCTTAAATGCCTCTTATCATGATGAACAAACATTTACATCTTATCATATCAATTTCTAACAGTAGTGGTTATCATATAGGTCAAACAAAACTGGGCTATTCAGGAAGCACCCCTAAATTAGCTAAATTCTACTTTATGTGTCATAATGTCTCTCTCCTAAGATATGATATGTTTTTATAATATTAGTTATACTCTCTACAAAACACTTTAGTATTGGATTGCTACTGTCCACATGAGATAGCATTTACAAGCTCAATAGAATTAAATCCAGATAAATCCTGAACTTAAATATTAAATATTAAAAGTGATGAACTTCTGGAATATACTAGAGAGATGAGGGCTCTCTAAATTTGGCACATATGCCTTCCTTGATGACAATCCAACCACAAGATATCAGCAATTCAAAGGAATGTTAAAATCCGGCATATTCTAAGCACAGTCTGGCTCCAGATACTCTGCCATGATACTATGAATAGGCAAATTTCACAATGTGATGTGATCAAAGCTGATGCCCTGCCCGAATGGAATTGCAAGGAAGAAAAAGGACAAACAGATATAGGGTGCACATCACCAGACAAGAAGCAAGCTCAACCAGTTTCTAGCTGCTGGTTTCCACCCAGTTAGGGGAGGAACAGCTCCAAGGGCTCAGCATCAGCTGCTGCATCTCTTAATCTGGGAATCTTGGAATCTCACTCACCTTCCCAAGCCACTCCTTCCCTTCTGGGAACAGCAGATCCTATATTAACATGGGAGGTTGTGGGGCTTTCAAGTGGTTTTTGTGGGGCTTCAATCGAAGCCAGCCCAAAATCTGTATCTGAGTAGGACAGTGTGGATGGGGAAAAGGCTAGCTATATACAATAAAGAAAAGACAGAGAGACAGGATAAAGGTCAGGTGGCCAGATCAGTCTATCCTGAAATGCCACAAGTTTTTTTTTTTCACCACACTTACATACCTTATCAATAAAGGAGAACACACTATCATGTATATGGAGCAAATAGACTTTTCTTCCTCACATCTTCTAAGGTTTCTGTAGCAATGCCTGAGTTATAACTTCTTTTTCCCTAACGTTCAGGTCAGGAGGAATGACACCTCAGATTCAACTTATCCTTCCCTATACCTGAGAGTCAGGAACAGTTACCTCATTCCGGGTCACTTGTTATTTAAACTAAGAGAATGGAAACATTCTTCTGTAGCCACAACTTTAATCTTTAGATCTTATGACTTGATAAGGAAAACTTTGAACTTTCTGTCCTTGTCAGAAGATGGAGTGCAGCCATTATTATGGGCACCCACAGGATATCTATGCATACAGTCAAAATTGTGGAGGGAAATGGACGAAATTCTAGGGATGGCAAGTTTAATAATGGCATAGCATCTGTAGAGTGATATTCCTATAAAAATGGGGGGATAATGGTTTGTGGGCATATTGTTATCACAGTTGTGTAATCTCATTGTATTGAAATCTAATTTATAAGAAGAAAGAAGGATCTTGAAAACAGAGAAACTTTGGCACAAAATGAAAAAAAAAAGCTATGAACATAGTGCTGAGTATTCAATTTTTAAAATTGGAGTGGACTGTGTCCTCCATGGGTCACTTCTATTGCAATCTCTCAGAAACTGAGGATGAATGCAAAACAATACACTTATCTAAGGTGGCCCAAAACGAGACTCGTGATCAATGCTGTCATCATTAATTTAAATAATGTAATTACCTAATTAATATTTAGATGGTCTAAAATACTTGACTACCACACTGTGGAACAATAATCCACTGATCATGCATTACTTAACGTCTTGTTGTAATAATTGAATAATAACATAATCAGAGGATGAAATGATCTGCCATACTCGACACATGTTTTCTCTCACTTGACTCCCACAAGATTGTGTGAAACTCACCAGTTCATCCCTTATGTAATCGCAGAGTGGAGTAGTAAAATGTGTAAATGCTGAAACATCATTGTGTGTGCAGTGTTTTAGAAGATATCACATATTTAATGTTGGACAGCTGCCTCAAAAGAGAGGAACTGCAATCCAATAATCCCTATGTCTACACTAACAAATGGATTATCACCTTCCTGAAGGAAGTTAACAATGGAATCCTCGCCTTTTGATGAATAATTATGAGTCTTATAATCTTTTAATCCATAGTTTTACTTCTTAGGAGAGAGCATTCATAAACAGAAGTCTTTGAACTGTGTCTCCACAGACTATATTCTCTGATATTAGGTAATCTTGAATTGGGTAACCAGGAATAGCTGTAGGTAAACTTCCAGAAATTTGGCTATGGCTTGTTTAGAGGAATCAAATGCTGTCATTAAAAGTTTTAAGAGACAGTTATCTTGGGAGATTGTACTGTGCCATAACACTTTATTGAAGCTGCTCTCTGGTTCTTGGTCCATGATACCAGGACACAGATTGTAAGCAGGTTTTTCAGGCAACATTTACGAGCCAACATTCTCTCACATTCTAGTGCACCTCCACATCCTAAATTTAGCATACCCTCCAATGGACAAAACTTATAGCCTCACTGATTTTTCTCACAAAAATGACTTATACATATTTACCAGTATCTCAAGCTCACAAAATGCATATAGTGATATAAGCATGAAAACAATAGCATCATAATGCCTTTCAAGTACATTGATGTGTATTGAAACCTATTTTCTATGCTTCAATTGTCTCATTTCCAGAATGGAACAATATCATTAATCACCTCTAGCATAATCCTTTTCTATTTACTGAAATGAAAATAAACTTCTCTTCATGCTCTTACCTTTAGAACTGCTTGATCACATGATTTCTCAGAGAAGTTTTCATTTGCATTTAGCTGATGACTAAGGATTTTGAGCACTGTCTTATGTTTCTTTCAGTCTGAATGATGCACTGATCAATCAGAAACTGCTGTGTCCTTATGAACAACTTTCCTAACTTTGTCCCTGACAGATATGTCCACCCTAATCATAATTGATGATGTCACTGTCTGTCATTTAAATAATTAAATATTTCAGTAATAGCAAACTGTCACAATAAGTAGGTGATGTAGCAGGGAAGAATGGCCAAACTCCAGTATCGAAGTATGTCATCATCATCAATTGAATCAATTAATCATAAAATGTGATGATATTGCATATTAACTCCCCAAGGGGGAGCTGTACAGTTTTCTTTATGAAATAGAGGATTGTTAGTTTACATAATTATACAAATAATAACATAATCATGGGTATTAACACGAATTGTTAATTTAAACACTTTAATTATGTAATTAGATGATCTGTTGCACTTACCCCACACGGTGACACCAAATTCCAGGGTAATTGATAATTAGTTGGCATTTTATATTAACGCCTGAGGAGGTGGCACCAAATTCCTAAACCTATCGCTGATGTAATGATCTGTTTCAATAGCTAAATGATGAAGTTACGTCATCAACTCCCAAAATCTGACTGCAAAATGGACTTATGGTCCATAACATCACCTTTATTTTAAATGCGTTAACTAAATGATGAATTATTTTTTTTAATTTCCTAATTTTACAGTTAAATAAGTACGTGTAGTATTCGATGAATTGATGGTCTGGCATGATTGACTCCCATAAGGAGGCTCCAAACTCCAGTGAACACTGAATAAATAATGACAGATTATCAAAACTAAATGAATAAAAGTTAAACTAGTGGATGGTGTTTTATATGCGACTCCTACAAGATTTCTCAAAACTGAAAAGATCATCAAGTTTTTAATCATAGATTTGGACAAAAAAAATAAATGAATTGTGAGATAATTTCTCATATGTCACCCCTAGAAAGATAACAAAATGATATTGCCATTGATTTAAAGAAATAAATAAATAATGAAATCACAGGAGTCAATTAACACCAACAAGGTGGATCCAGACTCCGCTCTTCCTGGAGTAGAAAAAGACAGATTTGAGAAATGAAATAATCAGATATTTAGATCGTCTTTCACAATTGAACGTCACAAGGTGGCACCAAACCTCAGGGTTCACAGTTTATATAATGAAACAATTTAATAACTACATCGTTAAATATGTAAGTCATTGAAATTTTTTGTGTCATCAATTCCTTGGCAGACATGCCAGACATGATAATGTGTGCTGTCATCACTGCTTTTTAAAATTCCATAAGTCAATAATCAGATAATCATTCTGTCTTGCCTGATGAACTCTGCTGGCCTGACATCATCACCAGCGCCTGAGTCTCTGAGGTGGTGCAGCAGGACCTGAGATGATGGGCCCATACCGGGCGTAGCAGTAGTAACTAAAATGTTCATAGCAGCTCAAAAGATGGCTGCAGCAGGGACATCACCAGCAGAGCTGAGACAGAGCAGTTAGTCCATGTTCTGGGTTGTCATCCATTCTGCGAGGTCTCGGTGATGGAGCCGACCTCCTTGTGCCACTATTTCTTCTCATCGTAGACCACAACCAATTTTGTACCCAAAAAACCATGCCTGCCTTGGTGAAGTCTTGGTACTGCGCGGAGGGCACCATAGAATCTTCTGGACTCAGTCATCCAGCATCCTAGTACTCTGGGTGATGCATAGATCATGCAGAAACTGCTGTGTCCATGCCTACAACCTTGCTAACCTCGTCCCTGACAGATATTTGCACCCTAATCGGAATCGATGATGTCATTGTCCATCGGTTAAATAATTTACATAACTAAATAAGTCAGTAATAGCTAACTGTCACAATAAAGAGGTGATGTAGCATTTAACTGGCAGGACAGAATGGCCAGACTCCAGTCAGGAAGGGTGTTATCATCATCCCTTGAAATAATTAATCATAAAATGTGACGATACTGCATATTAACTCCCCAAGAGGGAGATTTACAAGACTATTCATGGAATAGAGGAATAGGTTTAAAATACTATGCAAATCTTTACATTATCTTCAGTCTAAACAAGAACTGTCAATTGAAATAATTTAATTACGTAATTAGATGATCAGAGGCACAAAATTCCAGGTGTCAAGGATGATATAATCATTGTTTTACCTAACTAAATAATCAAAAAATGAGTTGATGTAGCATGGCACACTTCCTTAAGGTAGCTCCAAACCAGAGTCGTAAACATAAATGTCATGATTAATTTAAATGTTTTCCTTCATAATTAATATGTAGGTGGTCTAAAATAGTTGACTCGCACATCCTGGAACCAGAATCCACTAATCATGGATCCTATTTTAATAATTAAATTATAACATAATCAGAGGATGAAATGGTCTGCCATACTTGACAAAATTTTCTCTCACTTGACTTCTACAATGTTGTATGAAAGTCCCCAGTTCATCCCTTATGTAATTGCAGAGTTTAGTAGTAAAATGTGTAAATGCGGACATGTCGTAGTGTGTGCAGGGCTTTAGAAGATATCACATCTTTAATGTTGGACAGCTGCCTCAAGAGAGATGGACTGCATTCCAATTATCCCTCAGACTATGCTAACACATGGATTACCGCCTTCCTGAAGGAAGTTGTCAATGGAAAACTCACCTTTTGATGAATAATTGTGAGTCTTATTATCTTTTAATCCATAGTTTTACTTCTTAGGAGAGAGAACATTCATAAACAGAAGTCTTTGAACTGTTTCTCCACAGACTATGTTCTCTGATATTAGGTAATCTTGAATTGTGTAACCAGTAAAAGCTGTAGGCAAACTTCCAGAGATTTGGCTATGACTTGGTGAGGTGAACCACATGGTGTCTTTAAAAGTTTTAGGAGACAGTTGTCTTGGGAGATTGTAATGTCCCATGATAACACTTCATCCAAGCTGCTCTCTGGTCCTTGGACCATGATACCAGGATACAGAATGCAAGCAGCGTGGCCAGGCAACATTTATGATCCAACATTCTGTCACATTCTAGTGCACCTCCCACATGCTAAAATTAGCATACCCACCAATGGACTAACCTTACAGTCTCACTGATTTTCTCACTAAAAATGCAGGCCTCTTTTTCTGAGTTTTACTTATATCAGTCTCTGAAGCTACAACCTGCCTATGGTGATTTAAGCATGAAAACGAAACCATCATTATGCCATTCAAGTACACTGATGATTACTTAAACATATTTTCTAGCTTCAATTTTCTCATCCAGAATGGAAACAATAACATTAATTGCCTCTACCATAATTCTTTTGTATTGACTGAAAAGAAAATAAATTCTCCTCACTCTCTTTCCTTTACAGCAGCTGGATCTCATGTTTCTCAGAGTTGTTTTGATTTGCATTTGGGTGATGACTAAGGATTTTGAGCACTGTTTTATGTTTCTTTCAGTCACTTTTGATTTCTTAATTGATATTTCTCTATTGAGTCCTATATCCCTCTTTCTAGTATTGTTATATAGAGTTATTTTGAGTTGATGGTGTGTCATGTTATCAGCCTGACAGAGTTCATTAGATAAGATTCTCTGAATTTGAGATTATTAAATTATACAATTTGTAAAATTGGTGTGGACTGTGTACTTCAAGGGTCAGTTCTTTTCCAACCACTCAGAAACTGATGATGCAGAAACAACACAGTTTTTTTTTTTAGATCATTTTACCATTTGATCGTTAAAAATCTATTATTACATAATCAGTAATCACTGGATAACCCAGTGTACCTCATTCTCTGGGCAAGGCTTCTGGGACCAATCTCCTCCTGTGTCAATCACACAGCAGCCAAATGAAAGATGACGCCATCATTACTTATGAAAGATATAAGTTAATAATTGGATAGTACTGCATACTTCACTTTCATAAGATGGAACAAAACTCCAATGATTGTCAAGGAAGTTGTACTTAGATAATTAAATAATGCCACATGATTGACTCCCAGGGAGGATTGGCCAGACTGCCGTCATGAAGAACAACATCCTCATCAATTCAAATAATTAATATATAATTAAAAATGATTGAAAATGACATGTTGGTACATACTTAAATCCTCATGGAGTAGTCAGACTGATCTCTTCCTGGAATAATGATTTATTTAAAAAATTAAATTGATAATTATTTGGTATTTTAGATTAACATTAATGAGGTGGCACCAAAGTCCTAAACCTATCGCTGATGTAATGATCTATTTACATAGCTAAATGATGAAGTAATGAGATGAAGTTACTTCATCAACACCCAAAATCTGACTCCAAAAGAGACTCATGGCCCACATCATTATCTGTGTTTTAAATACGTTAATTAAATGATGAATTATTATTTAATTTCCAAGTTTAACAGTTAATTAAGTCAGTGTAGTCTTAGATGATGTAATGGTCTGGCGTGATGGGCTCGCATGAGGAGGCTCAAAACTCTAATAATCACTGAATACATAATGACAGATTTTCATAATTAAATGAATAAACATTAAACAAATGGATGGTGTTTTATATGTGAAGCCTAAGAGATTGCTCAATACTGAAGAGTTATTGAGTTCTTAATCATAGATTTGAACAAAAAAATGAATGAATAAAGAGATAATTTCTCATAATTCACCCCTAGAGAGATAACAAAATGATATCAACATTGATTTAAATAAATAAATTAATACATACATAAATAATGAAATCACAAGAGACAACTTAACACCAACAGGGTGGATCCAGCCTCCACTCTTCCTGGAGTAGAAAAAGACAGATTTGTATAATGAAATAATCAGATAGTTAGATCGTCTGTCACACTTGAGTCACACAAGGTGGCACCAAACTTCAGGGTTCACAGATTATATAATGAAACAATTTAATAATTACATCTTTACATCTGTAAGTCATTGACCTATTTTTTATCATCAATTCCTCGGCAGACTTGCCAGATATGAAAAGTATTCTGTCATCACGGATTTTTAAAATTCCGTAAGTTAAGCGTCAGATAATCATACTGTCTTGCCTGATAAATTTTGTTGGCCTGACATCATCAACAGCATCTGAATCTCTGTTGTGTTGCGGGAGGACCTGAGATAATGGGCCCATTCCTGGCATAGCAGTAGTAGCCAAAATGTTGATATCAGCTGAAAAGATGGCTGCAGCAGGGGCAACTCCATCATAGCCGAGAGAGATGTTCTGCGGTGCTGTGGGTCTACATCCTTTTGCGAGTTCTCATTGACGGTGCTGACCTCCTAGTGCCACTACTAATTCTCATCATAGATCAATACCGATGTGAATATGTGGAGGAAGAGCAGGGAGTCAACACCCAGACCACCATTCCTGCCTTGGTGAAGTCCTTGTACTCTTCGGAGGGCACTATGCAATCTTCTGGACTCAAACATCCTGCATCCCTAGTACTCTGGGAGATGCATAGATCATTCAGAAAATTCTCTGCCCATGTCTACAATTTTCCTAACCTCGTCCCTGACAGATATTTGCACCCTAATCATAATCGGTGATGGGATGGCAGTGTCTGTCGTTTAAATAATTTAAAGAATTAAATAAGTCAGTAGTAGCTAACTGTCACAATAAAGAGTTGATGTACCATATAACTGGCAGGGAAGCATGGCAAGACTCCAGTCATGAAGGATGTCATCATCATCAATTGAAACAATGAATCATAAAATGTGATGATAGTGCACATTAACGCCATAAGAGGGAGCTTTAGGGGTCCTTTCATGGAATGGAAGATTTTTGGTTTACATAACTATACAAATATTTACATTATCTTTGGTATTAACATGAATTGTCAATTGAAATACTTTAATTATGTAATTAGATGATCTTTGGCACCAAATTCTAGGTGTCATGGATGATATAATCATTGTTTTATATAATTAAATAATCAAATAATGAGTTCATGTAACCTCATCCACTTCCCTATGGTGGCTCCAAACCAGAATCGTGAACGATGCTGTCGTGATTAATTTAAATATTTTAGCTACATAATTGATACTTAGATGGTCTATAATAATTGCATCCCACATTGTGGAAATTCAATCCACTGGTTATGGATTAATGTCCTATTTTAATAATCAAATAACAACATAATCAGAGGATGAAATGGTCTGCCATACTCGACACAATTGACTCTCACTTGACTCCGACATGATTGTGTGAAACTCCCAGGTTCATCCTTTTTTTAATCGCAGAGTTGAAAAGTTAAATATTTAAATGCTGAAATGTCATTGTGTATGCAGGGTTTTGAGACGATAGCACATATTTAATGTTGGATGGGTGCCTCAAAAGAGATGGACTGCAATCCAATAATCCCTACGTCTACTCTAACAAATAGAGTACCAACTTCCTGAAGGAAGTTAACAATGGAAAACTCACCTTTTGATGAATAATTGTGAGTCTCATTAACTTTTGTTCCATAGTTTTACTTCTTAGGAGAGAGAGCATCCATAAACAGAAGGCTTTGACCTTTTCTCCACAGACTATGTTCTCCGATAGTTAGGTATTCTTGAATTTGGTAAGCAGTAAAAGCTGTAGGCAAACTTGCAGAGATTTGGCTATGATTTGGTTAGGCGAATCAAATGCTGTGATTAAAAGTTTTAGGAGATAGTTATCTTGGGAGAACTGTAATGTCCCATGATAAAACTTTCTCGAAGCTTCTCTCTGGTCCTTGGCCTATGATACCAGGATACAGAATGCAAGCAGGGTTGCCAGGCAACATTTATGATCCAACATTCTGTCAAATTCTAGTGCCTCTCACACATGATAAAAGGAGCATACCCACCAATGAACTAAACTTACAGCCTCACTGAGTTTCTCACAAAAACAAAGCAGGCCTCTTTCTTTTGAGTTGTACACACCAACCAGTCTCTCAAGCTACAACCTGCCTATAGTTACATAAGCATGAAAGTGAAAGCATCATTATGCCACTCACGTACATTGATGAGTATTTTAAACCTGTTTTCTATACTTCAATTTTCTTATTTCTAGACTGGAAACAATGCAATGAATGGCTTCTACCATAACTCTTTCCTCTTTATTGCATGATTTTCTTACCTTTATAGGAGCTTGATCCCATGGATTCACAGTGTTGTTTAGATTTATTTTGGCTGATGAATAAGGATTTTGAGTACTGTCTTATGATAATTTCAGTCATTTTTGATTCATCAATTAATAGATCTCTATTATGTCCTGTACCCCGCTTTCTAATATGGTTATGTAGAGTTATTTTGATTTGGTGGTGTGTCATGTTATCAGCCCGACAGAGTTCATTAGGTGAGATTCCCTCATCAGGAGATTATTCAGTCATTCCATGTTTAAAATCTGTGGAGACCGTGTCTTTCATGGGTCAGTACTGTTGCAAACTCTCAGAAGCTGATGTTGCGAAACAATACAGTTTTTTTTAAATCATGTAATCATTTGATTGTTAAAAAGCTACTATTATGTAATCAGTAATCACTGGATAAGGCAGTGTCCCTCATGCTCTGGGAAATGATTCTGATACCGATCTCCTGCTGTGTCAATCACACAGCAGCCAAATGAGGGATGATACCATCATTAACTACGAAATCAATTAATTTAATAATTAGATTGTCCTGCATTCTTAACTTTCAAAAGATGGAACCAGACTCCAGTGATTGTCCAGAAACTAGTACTTAGATAATTAAATAATGCCACACGATTAACTCCCAGGGAGGAATGGCCAGACTGCAGTCATGAAGAACAACATCTTCATCGATTTAAATAATTAATATATAATGAAAAATGATTGCATAATGACATGGTGGTGCATACTTAAATCCCACATGGAGTAGTCAGACTGATCTCTTCCTGGAATAATAATTTATTTGAAAAATTAAATTGATAATTAATGAGTTGGCGTTTTATATGAACACGGACGAGATGGACCCAACGTCCTTAACCTATCGCTGATGTATTGATCTATTTACATAGCTAAATGATGATGTAATGAGATGAAGTTACATCATCAACTCCCAAAATCTGCTCCAAAAGGGACTTATGGACCATAACATTACCTGTACTTTAAATATGTTACTTAAATGAAGAATTATTATTTAACCTTCTAGATGAACAGTTAAATAAGTAAGTGTAGTATTAGATGATGTGATGGTCTGGCATGATGGACTCCCATAAGGATGCTCAAAACTCCAGTTATCACTGAATACATAATGACAGATTGTCAGAGTTAAATGAATAAACATTAAACAAGTGGATGATGTTTTATACATGAAGCCTAAAAATTGCTGAATACTGAAGAGTCTTTGAGTTCTTAATTATAGATTTGAACAAAAAAAATGAAAGAATAGAGATAATTTCTCACAACTCACCCCTAGAGAGGTAAAAAAATGATATCAACATTGATTTAAATAAACAAATAAAGAAATAAATAATGAAATCACAAGAGACAATTAACACCAACAAGTTGGATCCAGACTCCACTCTTCCTAGAGTAGAAAAAGACAGATTTGAATTCTGAAATAATGAGAGTGTTAGATCGTCTGTCACACTTGAGGCACACAAAATGGCATCAAACTTCAGGGTTCACAGATTATATAATAAAACAATTTAATATTTACAGCTTTAAATATGTAAGTCATTGACATTTTTTGTATCATCAATTCCTGGGCAGACTTGCCAGGTATGAAACTGTATGCTGTCATCACGCATTTTTTATGGATTTTTAACATTCCATAAGTTAATCGTCAGATAACCATATTGTCTTGCCTGATGAATACTTTTGGCCTGACATCATCTGAAGATATCATTGAGTTTTTAATTATAGAATTGAACAAAAAAAATGAATAATGAGATAATTTCTCATAATTCTCTCATAGACAGATAACCAAATGATATCACAATTGATTTAAATAATTAATTTATTAATTAAATCACAGTAGACAATTAACACCAACAAGTTGGGTCCAGACTCTACTCTTCCTGGAGTAGAAAAAGACACATTGGAGAAATGAAATAATCAGATATTTAGATCATGTGTCACAACTGAATGGCACAAGGTGGCGCCAAACTTCAGGGTTCACAGTTTATATAATGAAACAATTTAAGAATTACATCTTTACTCATGTAAATGGTTGAAATTTTTTGTATCATCAATTCCTGGGCAGATAAGCCAGACATGATAATGTATGCTGTCATCACGGAGTTTGAAAATTCCATGAGTCAGTGATCTGATAATCATTCTGTCTTGCTTGAAGAATTCTGCTGGTCTGACATCATCACCAGAGCCTGATTCTCTGTTGTGGTGCGGAAGGACCTGATATGATGGGCCCATGCATGGCGTAGCAGTAGTAGCTAAAAATGTTGCTATCAGCTGAAAAGATGGCTGCACCAGGGGCCTCACCAGCAGAGCTGAGACAGAGATGTTCTTCCGTGTTCTGGGTCGTCATCCTTTTGTGAGGTCTCGGTGATGGTGCTGATCTCTTAGTGCCACTACTTCTTCTAATGGTAGATCACAACCAATGTGAAGATGTGGAGGAAGAGCAGGGAGTCAAACAGCCAGACCACCATGCCTTGGTGAAGTCCTTGTACTACTCGGAGGGCACCCTGGAATCTACTGGCATCAATCACCCAGCATCCCTAGTACTCTGGGTGATGCATAGGTCATTCAGAAACTGCTGTGTCTACAGCCTTCCTAAACTTATCCTTGACAGACATTTGCACCCTAATTGTAATCGGAGAGAGAACATTCGTAAACCGAAGTCTTTGAACTGTTTCAATACAGACTATGTCCACTGATAATAGATAACCTGGAATTGGGTAACTAGTAATAGCTGTAGGCAACCTTCCAGAGATATGGTAATGACTTAGTTAGGGGAATCAAATATTGTGATTAAAAGTTTTAGGAGATAGTTATCTTGGGAAATTGTATTGTCCCATGGTAACACTTTATCGGAGCTGCTCTCTGGTTCTCGGCACATGGTACCAGTATACAGAATGCAAGGAGGGTTTCCAGGCAACATTTATGATCCAACATTCTGTCACATTCTAGTGCACCTTCCACATGTTAAATTAGCATACCCACCTTACAGCCCAACTGGTTTTCTCACGAAAACAAAGCACTGCTCTTTCTTTTGATTTATACATATTTACCAGTCTCTCAAGCTACAAAGTGCCTATAGTGATTTAAGCATGAAAAGTGTGGCAAGCCACAGCCCTGAGGTGGTGCCATGCTGGATGCCAGGTAAGTCCGAGCTTAGCTGTAAACAAGCCTTATTTGGAAGTGCTTGATGGATCTCGTATGCTTCCTCCTTCTGTGGCCTACCCGGGATCGCCTGTTGGCATGAGCTGATTGGGCAGTGAGCGCATATTTAAGGGCTTGCTGGAGCTGGAAGGAGCAGATTCTGATGTATAAAGTACCTGAAGAAACTGCTTGAAGAAGAGTCATGGTCCTGTTTCCTTGCTGGCAGAGGTAGACGCAACAGAAAACGAAAGCATCTTTATGCCACTCAAGTACATTGATGAGTATTCAAACCTATTTTCTATGCTACTATTTTCTCATTTCCAGGATGGAAACAATACCATTATCACCTCTACCATAATCCTTTTCTCTTTACAGAAGAGAAAACAAACTTCTTTTCATTCTCTTACCTTTAGAACAGCTTGATCACATGGTTTCTCGGAGTAGTTTTGATTTGCATTTGGCTGATGACCAAGTATTTTGAGCACTGTCTTATGTTTCTTTCTGTCGTTTGTGATTCCTCAATTGATAATTCCCTATTAAGTCCTGTACCCCAATTTCTAATATGGTTATTTTGGGTTATTTTGAGTTGGTGGTGGCTCATGTTATCAGCCTGATGGAGTTCATTCGCTAAGACTCTCCAATCATGAGATTATTAAATTATTCAAGTTTGAAAGTCGGTGTTGACTGTGTCCTTCATGGGTCAGTTCTTTTGCAAATGCTCAGGAACTGATGATGCGAAACAATTTGTTTAAAGCGTTTAATCATTCGATCGATAAAAATCTATTATTATGTAATCAGTACAGTACTCACTGGATATCCCAGTGTCCCTTACCCTCTGGGCACTGGTTCTGGTACCAATCTCCTGCTGTTTCAATCGCACAGCAGCCAAACCCGTAACAGATGACATCATCATTCTTTACCTAATCTAATAAGTCAATAATTGGATATTCCTGCATACTTAACTTTCATAAGATGGAACCAAGCTCCAGGGATTTTCAAGGAAGTAATACTTAGAAAATTAAATAATTTCACATGATTATCTCCCAGGGAGAAATGGACAGACTCCAGTCATGAAGCACAACATGTTCATCAATTTCAATAATTAATATATAATTGGAAATAAGTGAATAATGACATGGTGGTGCATACTTAAATACCACATGGAGAAGTCGAACTGATCTCTTCGTGGAATAATGACTTATTTAAAAAATTAAATTGATAATTAATTATTTGGCATTTTATATTAACTCTGACAAGATGGCACCAAAGTCGTAAAGCTACGGCTGATGTAATGATCTATTTAAATAGCTAAGTAATCAAGTAATGAGATGATGTTACACCATCAACTCCCAAAATCTCACTCCAAAAGGGACTTATGGTCCATAACATAATCTTGTGTCTAAACAAGAAGTGTCAATTTAGATAATATAATTATGTAATTAGATGATCAGTTGCACCAAACTGCAGGTGTCATGGATGATATAATCATGTTTTATCTAACTAAATAATCAAATAAAGAGTTGATGTAACATCATCCACTTTCTTAATGTGGCTTTAAACCATACTTGTGAATATTGCTGTCATGATTAATTTAAATACTTTACTTACATAATTACATTGATGGTCTAAAATACTTGACTCCCATATCATGGAACCATAATCCACTGATCATGGGTTATATATAGTCATATTTTAATAATTAAATTATAACATGATCAGAGGATGAAATGCTCTGCCATACTCGACACAATTTATTCTCACTTGACTCCCACACTATTGTGTGAAAGTCCCCGGTTCATCCCTTATGTGATCACAGAGTTTCTTAGTAAAATGAGTAAATGCAGACATGCCATTGTGTATGCATGCATTTAGAAGATATCACATATTTAATGTTGGAAGGCTGCCTCAATACAGATGGACTAAAATCCAATTATTCCTCAGTTCACTCTACCAAATGGATTACCACCTTCCTGAAGGAAGTTAACAATGGAAAACTCACCTTTTGATGAATATTTGTGAGTCTTATTATTTTTGAATCCATATTTTTTTCTTCTCAGGAGAGAGAGCATTCATAAACAGAAGTCTATGAACTCTTTCCACACAGACTATGTTCTCTGATATTAGGTAATCTTGAATTGGGTAACCAGTAAAAGCTGTAGGCAAACTTCCAGAGTTTTGGCTATGACTTGGTGATGTGAATCATATGCTGTCTTTAAAATTTTAGGAGATCGTTTTCTTGGAAGATTGTAATGTCCCATGATAACACTTTATCGAAGCTGCTCTCTGGTCCTTGGCCCACGATACCAAGATAAAGAATGCAAGCAGGGTTGCCAGGCAACATTTATGATCCAACATTCTGTCACATTCTAGTGCACCTCCCACATGCTAAAATTGTGATACCCACCGATGGACTATCCTACAGCCTCACTGATTTTCTCAAAAACAAAGCAGGCCTCTTTTTCTGAGTTATACCTATTTATCAGTCTCTCAAGCTACATCATGCTTATAGTGATTTAAGCATGAAAATTAAAGCATCATTATGCCAATCAAATACATTGGTGAGTATTTAAACCTATTTTCTATGCTTCAATTTTCTCATTTGCAGAATGGAAACAATACCATTTATTGCCTCTACCATAATCCTATTCTATTTACTGGAAAAAAAATTCTCCTCACTGTCTTACCTTTAGAGCAGCTTGATCTCATGGTTTCTCAGAGTTGTTTTTATTTGTATTTGGCTGATGACTAAGGATTTTGAGCACTGTCTTATGTTTCTTTCAGTCACTTTTGAGTTCTCAATTGATAATAATTCTTTATTGAGTCCTGTATCCCACTTTCTAATATGGTTATGTAGAGTTATTTTGATTTGGTGGTGTGTCATGTTATCAGCCTGACAGAGTTCATTAGATAAGATACTCTGATTCTGAGATTATTAAATTATTCAATTCGTAATATCGGTGTTGACTGTGTCCTTCATGGGTCAGTTCTGTTGCAACCTCTCAGAAACTGATGATGCAGAAATAATACAGTTTTTTTTTAAAGTCATTTAATCATTCGGTCCTTAAAATATCTATTGTTACATAATCAGTAATCACTAGATAACCCAGTGTCCCTCATTCTCTGAGCACTGCTTCTGGTACCAATCTCTTGCTGTGTCAATCGCACAGCAGCCAAAACCATAATGGATGACAAAATCATTATTTATGTAATCAAATAAGGAAATAATTGGATAGTCTTGCATTCTTCACTTTCATAAGATGGAACCAAACTCTAGTGATTGTCAAGGAAGTAACACTTACATCATTAAATAATGCCACACGATTAACTCCCAGGGAGTAATGTCCAGACTTGAGTCATGAAGGACAACATCTTCATGGATTTAAATAATTAACATGTAATGAAAAATAATTGATTAATGACATGGTGGTGCATACTTAACTCCCACATGCAGAAGTCAGACCATACTCTTACTGTAATAAAGATTTATTTAAAAACTTAAATGGATAATTAATTAGTTGGCGCTTTATATTAACTCTGACATGATGGCACCAAACTCGGGAACCTATGGCTGATGTAATGATCTATTTCAGTAGCTAAATAATCAAGTTATGAGATGATGTTACATCATCAACTCCAAAAATCTGACTCCAAAGGGACTTATGGTCCATAACATCATCTTTATTTTAAATGAGTTAATTAAATGATGAATTATTATTTAATTTCCTAATTTTACAGTTAAGTAAGTGTAGTATTAGATGATGTGATGGTCTGGCATGACTGACTCCCATAAAGTCTCAAAGCTTCAGTGATCACTGATTAAATAATGACAGATTTTCATAATTAAATGAATAAAAATGAAACAAGTGGAGTGATGGGAGATGTCATTCTGTATATGTTTCTCATACTGGTTAATAATAAAGCACGGTTGGCCAATAGGAAAGGAAGATAGGAGGGACTAGGAGACAAGGAGGAAATAGGAAGTAGTAAGGAGGAGTAAAGATGGAGAGTCTGGAGAGAGCTGGACGCCAGCCGCCTCCCTGGTAAGAGAAGGCCATGTGAAAATACATAGATCAGCAGAAATGGGTTAATAATTAAGGCGGAGCTAGCCGATAAGAAACAAGTAACCGGGCCAAAAGCACTGTATCAAATACAGAGTCTCTGTGTATTATTTGGGGCTGCCACGGCGGCGGGACAAGACTGGCAGGGGGAGGAAAACCGTACTCCTTACAGTGGATGGTGTTTTATACGTGACTCCTATGAGATTGCTCAAAACTGAAGAGATCATTGAGTTTTTAATCATAGATTTGAACAAAAAAATGAATGAGATAATTTCTCATAATCCAACCCTAGAGAGATAACCAAATGATATCACCATTGATTTAAATAAATAAATAAATAATGAAATCACAGGAGAAAATTAACTCCCACAATATAGAAAACCTTGTTCAGATGAATTCATTTTTCTAAATCAAATGCTACATGATTGCATTCTTTTGTATAAGTGCCTTGGCACGTCGGTCAAGTATGAGTGCTTACAAGAGAAAATATTCATGTGTAGAAAACTGTGATTACAGATTTGATTTAATTTTAATCATGTGATGTCAGTGTGTTGGTTTGTGACTGTGATGCTTGTTCCCAAGTTGGTTAGACCCTTGAGTATTCCTTGATTAGGAACTCCAGAACATTCTCAAACATCAGACATACGTCCTCGCAATGAGCTTGTCATAATTTTGCTTTTCCATTCTCTATGCTGTACATATTTCACATCCTTTCATACTATCTTGATAACAGGTAATAGGGAACAACTTACAGTAAAGAAAACACATCTCAAATAAACAATTTGGTGAATAATTTAGACATCATACTTGTATTAAGTTTCAATGAACTACATTGTTTCATTTGAAAATGGGGTATTAATAAGTTCACTAGAAATATGAGAAATGATATATTTGTGTTTTCTTGGGAGACAACTTACACAGATGAAAATAAAGAAACGTGGAAAGTTTCCTATTCAAGAAAATATACTTTCTTATCTGACAAGTTCTGCAACACAAGAAGAGGTCAGGGGGAGAGAAAGAGGGAGGAAGAGAGGGAGAGCACAACACATACTTCTCCACTTTCTGATCATGTATTCAGAAACAAAGAATCATTATATGAGACAGATTCTGACTTCCTCAGGAGATGATCTGAGAATAAAGCCTGGATTCAGAAGAAATTTTCCCTCTGACTGGTGGGTGTGCTAGAGGCTCTGATTTGTTAGTAAAACCTGAGTGACAGGATCAGGTGTGCACAAGAGACACAGTCCATTGAGGGCGGCTTTGGGAAGGTGACCAAATATTTTTTTCTTAGCTGCCATCGTGTTCCTTGAGGTGTCATAGAATGTAATTTGGTCAAGGTGCAGTTAGCACCGTGCCAAGCCAGATCTCTATGAGTTCAAGGCTAGCCTGGTCTACAGAGTTCCAGGACCAGCTCCAAAACTACAGAGACCCTGTCTTAAAGAAACAAATAGATAGATTGATGCTGCCCATATGTAGATGTTGTTTGAGAACTGTAACCTGACACATACATTTACAGTCAATGACCTGTTTCTCAAACCTCTGACCTGACATAACTGTGTCAAGCAGGATTGGACACATGACGGTTTCCTCATTGCCAATTAAATATTAATTGCCTCAAAATAACCACCCAAATCTGTGCACCCAAAGTGATCTGTATCCATACACATGACAGGGATGAAAACTTGCTGAGAAACTTCAGAATCACTACCCCTATCACAGTCTGGTCCTTTCTCATAAAGTTTACTAAATCACCTGAATTTTTTCTCATTTTTTTTCCTACAGTGTACACAATAAACCATGCCTCCTACTCTTGCCTAGAGGCAGAAAAAAAATTGGTCTACAAGTGAATTGTTTTCCTATGACCACATTGTGTATGACTTCATGATGGAAAGTGGAAAATTTTAAATCTCTTATGTGGAATAGTTACTTAAGAATTTTGGAGATGTAATATATAGCACAGATGTTCATTGCTTTGGAGAGTAACAGACTTGTGTCAAAGCCAATTGATTCGACATGGAGAGTTTGCCTCAGCAACATTATTTTCTAACAGGATGAAAATGCAGCCCTTCTCCCTTCCTAGGGAGAAATCCCTTCACACACTTGGGAGATTAATAAAGAAAAATCTCTTTAATGATGGCATGCATACATCTCTAGCTAATGCTCAAAGTAGACCCAGATTAGATATATTCGCATTCCACATACACAATCTTCCTTAAATGTCTTTTGGGTCCATGGTCCAAGTTACACTTTGAAAAAATTAAAGAGAGACAGGGAACTTGTAGTTGTAGGCACTGAGATATATGGGAGGATTATATGGCAAAGAAACATCCTAGAGTAATTTCTTAAATACACCATTGACCTGGTCTTGAACTCATTATGGTCTGCCAACCTCTGCCTTCAGAGTTCAGGGATTTAAGCTTCTTCAGATTAGCATTTTGTATACTACTCCAAGGGGGGATGGGAGGAATGGAAGAAAATAGTGGACTTCTATGAAGTAGCAGGAAGCATCAGACCATGGGACAAATTCTGGAGGCAGCTACTCAAATTACACTATACAAGAGGAACACAGGCTATCTCAAGAACATTACTGACTAAGCCCAAGATGGCATTTCCATCAATAATGACAGCTCTACATGGTTGGAAAGCTTAGGTTCTCAGGATCTGAAGCAAACCCTCCATGAAAGCTGTGACTGCAGACCATTACCAGCTCTACCAAGCACAGTCCTGGTTTTAGAGAAAGCTCTGCTTTTTTGTCAATATATTAGGCCCTTAGGGAAGCCTCCCATGAATGTTCCTCCTCCCTGACTGAGTGCCTAAATGAAAGCCATGTGATGAACTGCATGATAGGGCAAGTCCTTAACATGACAATGATTTGATTCTCAAATAGTTTTCACCTGGTGTCCTATGCCCACCTGGAATAACAATGCTTGTCTCAAGAAGAACACTGTAACTTCATGGCACAACTGGCTTTAATGTTGCTTTTGACAGTGTAATGCCTCCTTGAGCACCTTGTTAGAGACCGGTTTTTCATAGAACAATGGGCATAGTAGCAGATTATAAATCAACGGTGGCTTATTTGTGACAGTTTTGACCCAAATGTCTAGACAATCCTCTTAAATAAAAAAAAAAAAACATTGTGATTATTAAACTTAAAGAAAAGTATGATGGCTAAAATCTTCACCAAATTGTTTGCATGATTTTGATTTCCTCTTCCATGGGCTCTTCCCTATCACTTCATATCAAGATAATAGAGAAAGGATAGAGACAGGGTTAGAGATATGGACGAGAATAATTATAGAACGTTCATTGCCAGGACCTATGTCAGGATTTTGACAAAATTCTATAGTTCCTGCTACAAGAATAAGTCAAGAGGCTAATATTCTTGGGAACAAGTGTGAGCAAATGCAAATCCATGCACTGGCATTACATAATTAAAATTAAATCAAATCTTAAACCAAACATATTTTCTCCTGTGAATATACCATATTGTGAGCACTCATTCCTAAAACCCAGGTACTTAGGTGTTTAAAGTCTTAACAGTTTCCTCCAATATGAATTGCTTTATGTAATACAAAGGAAATGTGTAGGATTGGATTTACAAAAATCAATCTTCTAAATGGGGTTTTTATATTGTTAAAGTAATGATTGAAAGGGCCCCCATTGTAGGGCCTCTGCTAAAGAGACCTCAGCTGGAGAGTGCCAGGTCCCAGCTAGATCTGCCTATCAGTACAGAAACATCCAGAGTATCAGCCAGTATTTGTCATCCATTGCCAGGCCTTGGCTAGAGTCCTCTACTGGATTTTTGGAACACTCCCTGAGAATTGCCGGTCTCCATGGGAACACTCTGAGTTCCTGCAGGGTGGATCATTGACCACGATTGTAGGGGCTATGCCAAACAGGCCTCAGCTGGAGAGTGCCAGGCCCAGGCTAGATCTGCCTATCAGCTTAAGGAATACCCTGACTCCCAGCCTTCGAAATCTTTGAATTGCATCGCCAGTCTTCTGCTGGAATCTGAACTTATATCCCCATTTCTGGGCCCTGACTGTGGAGAGACTTCCCAGGGTGCTTGGAGCACCAAGAGCTACAGATATCAAACTTCTGACCTACCAAAACACACCAGGGAAGAAGCTATGGGAAGATGGCCATACAATAAAACACCTAACAACAGAATGACAAGAATAACAGCACCAGAATCTACAGAACCTACACCAAATGGACCAGAAAAAAACAAAGCAGATGAAGTAGAAGAGAACGAATTAAAAATTATTGCCATAAAACATGAAGATGTGAGAAAATACCTTAAAGAAATGGAAGAAAAAACAAAGAATTGGAAAAACTGAACAATTTTCTTGAAGAGAGTACAGAAAGCCAGAAAACACAATTAAGCAAGTGAAGGAAATGTTTCAAGACTTGAAAATGGAAATGGAGACAATAAATAAAATGTAAACCGAAGAAATGCTGGAAATGGAAAAACTGGGCAAATGATCAGGAACTACAGAAGAAAGCATAACCAAGAGAATTCAAGAGATAGAAGAGAGAATCTCAGGCACAGAAGATAAAGTAGAGGAAATAAATTCACCGACCAAAGAACATCATAAATCCAACAAATCCTAAAGAAAAAACATCCAGGAAATATGGGAAACTGTGAAAAGGCCAATCCTAAGAATAATAGGCATAGAGGAAGGTGAAGAAGCCCAGCTCAAAGGTGCCGAAAACATATTCAACAAAATCATTGAGTAAAACTTTCCCAATCTGAAGAAGGACATGCCCATGAACGTACAATGAGCATACCAAACACCAAAAAGGACTCCTCGACATATGATAATCAAAACATCTAACATACAAATAAAGAAATTACATTAAGAGCAGCGAAGGAATAATTAAAGGTAACATATAAAGACAGACCTATGAAAATTACACCTGACTACTCCATGGAAAGCCGCAAAGTGAGAAGGTCCTGGACAGATATTCTACAAGTATAAAGAGTCCACGGATGCCAGCCCAGGCTACTATACCCAGCAAACCTCTCAATCAGTATAGATGAAGAAAACAAGATATTTAATGATAAAGCCAGATTTTCACAATATGTATCTACAAATCCAGCCATACAAAAAGATTTGGAAGGAAAACTCCAACCCAAGGAAGTTAACTATGCTCACAAAGATGTAAGCAAAAGATAATCCACTTCACCACAAATCAAGGGTAAAGCAGGACCAATAAATTCACAATACCACTGCCAACAACAAATCTAAAACAAACAAGCATTGACAATCCATGGTCCTTACCCTCCCTCAACATTAGTGGCCTTAACTTTCTTGTAAACAGACACAGGCTAACAGAGTGGATATGAAGACAGAATCCATCTCACTCCTGCATACAAGAAATACATCTAAGCTTCAAAGATAGATATTACCTCAGGCTAAGAAAAGATCTTCCCATCAAATGGACCCAAGAAGCAAGCAGGTGTGGCTATCCTAAAATCGAACAAGTTAGACTTCCAACCAAAATTAATCAAAAGAGATGAAAACAGTCATTCTGTATCCATCACAGGAGAAATCCATCAATACAAAGTCTCAATTCTGAACTACTATGATCCAAATACAAAGGCAACCACATTCATAAAAGAAACGCTACTAAAACTCAAACCTCACATAAAACCTCACTCACTTACATTGGGAGACTTTAACACAGCACTGTCACCACTAGACAGGACAACCAGTCACAAACTTAACAAAGTAACAGCCCGACAGATTTCATTAGATGAGATTCCCTAATCAGGAGATTATTCTCTTATTCCATTTTTAAAATTGGGGGTCACTGTGTCCTTAATGGGTCAGTTCTGGTGCAACCTCTCAGAAACTGATGATGCGCAACAGTACAGTTTTATTTTTTTTTTAAATCGTGTAATCATTCGATAGTTAAAAATCTACTATTGCGTCATCAGTAATCACCTTATAAGGCAGTGTATCCCATTCTCTGGCCACTGCTTCTGGTACCGATCTCCTGCTGTGTCAGTGCCACAGCAGCCAAATGACAGATGGCACCATCATTACTTACACAATCAAATAAGTTAATAATTGGATAGTCCTCCATATTTAACTTTCAAAAGATGGAACCAAACTCCAGTGATTGTCAAGGAAGTAGTAATTAGATAATTCAATAATGCCACGTGATTAACTCCCATGGAGTTTTGGCCCGAGTCCAGTCAAGAAGAACAACATCTTCATCGATTTTAATAATTATTATATAATGAAAAATGACTGAAAAATTACATGGTGGTGCATAATTAAATCCCACATGGAGTAGTCAGACTGATCTCTTACTGGAATCATGATGTTTTTAAAAAATTAAATAGAAAATTAATTAGTGGGCCTTTTATATTAACACTGATGAGATGGCACCAAAGTCCTAAACCTATCGCTGATGTAAAGATCTATTTACATAGCTAAATGATGAAGTAATGAGATGATATTACATCATCAACTACCAAAATCTGACTCCAAACAGGACTAATGTACCATAACGTTACCTGTATTTGAAATACGTAAATAAAATGATGAATTATTACTTAATTTCCTAGCTTAAAAGTTAAAGAAGTAAGTGTAGTATTAGATGACGTGATGGTCTGGTACAAAGATCTCCCCAAAGGAGGCTCAAAACCCCAGTGATCACTGAATAGGTAATGACAGATTTTCATAATTAAATGAACACAAATTAAATAAGTGGATGGTGTTTTATTTGTGAAGCCTAAATGGTTGCTCATTACTGAAGAGACATTGAGTACTTAATCAGAGATTTGAACAAAAAATGAATGAATAAAGAGATAGTTTCTCATAATTCACCCCTAGAGAGATAAAAAAATGCTATCAACATTGATTTCAATAAAGAAAGGAAGGAAGAAAGAATGAAAGAAAGAAAGAATGAAAGAATTCACAAGATACAATTTAACACCAACAAGGTGGATACAGACTCCACTCTCCCTGGAGTAGAAAAAGACAGATTTGAATAATGAAATAATCAGATAGTTAGATGTTCTGCCACACTTGAGTCACACGAGGTGGCGCCAATCTTCAGGGATCACAGATTATATAATGAAAGAATTTAATAATTACATCTTTAAATATGTAAGCCGTTGACATTTTTTAGTAACATCAGTTCTAGTATGAAACTGTATGCTGTCTTCACACATTTTTAACAGGCCATCAGTTAATCGTCAGATAATCATACTGTCTTGCCTGATGAATTCTGTTGGCCTGACCTCATCAGAAGCTCCTGAATGTCTGTTGTGGTTTGGCAGGACATTTGATAGTGGGCCCAGTCCTGGCATAGCATTAGTAGCCACAATGTTGATAACACCTGAAAAGATGGCTGCAGCAGGGGCTTCAATAGCATAGATGAGAGAGAGATGTTCTTCTGTCTTGTGAGTCGTCATCCTTATGCTAGGTCTCAGTGATGATATCGACATCCTAGTGCCACTCCTTCTTCTCATGGTAGATCACAACCAATGTGAAGATGTAGAGGAATAACAGGTAGTCAACAGCCAGACCACCGATCCGGCCTTGGTGAAGTCCTTGTACTTCTCAGAGGGCACCGTGCAACCTTCAGGACTCAATCACCCAGCATCCCTAGTACTCTGGAAGATGCATAGATCATTCAGCAAATGCTATGCCCATGTCTACAACTTTCCTAACCTTGTCCCTGACAGATTTTTGCACCCTAACCGTAATCGGTGATGGCAGTGTCTATCGTTTACATAATTTAAAGAATGAAATAAGTCACTAATAGCTAACTGTCACAATAAATAGTGGATGTAGCATTCTACTGGCAGGGAAGCATGGACAGACTCCAGTCATGAAGGATGTCATCATCATCAATTGAGTCAATGAATCATACAATGTGAAGATATTGCACATTATCTCCACAAGTAAGAGCTTTACAGGTCTCTACATGGAATGGGGGATTGTTGTTTACATAACTATACAAATATTTACATTACCTTGGGGATTAACATAGATTGTCAATTTACATTCATTAATTATGTAATTAGATGATCCGTGGTACCAGATTCCAGGTGTCACGGACGATATAATCATTGTTTTATACAATTAAATAATCAAATAATGAGTTCATGTAACATAATCCACTTCTCTAAGGTGGCTCCAAACCAGGCTCATGAACTATGCAGTCATTATTAATTTAAATATTTTAACTACATAATTGATGATAAGATGATCTATAATAATTTCCTCCCACACCGCATCACAACAATCTACTGATCATGGATTATCTAATGTCCTATTTTAATAATCAAATAACAAAATAATCAGAGGATGAAATGCTCTGCCATACTCCACACAATTGACTCTCTGTTGACTCCCACATGATTGTGGGAAACTCCCAGGTTCATCCCTTATTTAATCGCAGAGCACAGTAGTAACATGTTTAAATGCTGAACTGTCATTGTGTATGCAGGGTTTTTCGAAGATATCACATATTTAATGTTGGCCAGCTGCCTCAAAAGTGACGGACTGAAATCTAATAATTGCTAAGTCTACTCTAACAAACGGATTATCACCTTCCTGAAGGAAGTCAACAATGTCAAACTCACCTTTTTGATGAATAATCGTATTCTTATTATCTTTTGCTCCATAGTTTTACTTCTGAGGAGAGTGAGTATTCATAAACAGAAGACTCTGAACTGTTTCTCCACAGACTATGTTCTCTGATGATTAGGTAATCTTGAATTAGGTAACCAGGAAAAGCTGTAGGCACACTTCCAGAGGTGTGGCTCTGACTTGGTTAGGCGAATCAAATGCTGTCATGAAAAGGTTTAGGAGATAGTTACCTTGGGAGACTGTAATGTCCCATGATAACACTTTCTCGAAGCTGCTCTCTGGTCCTTGGCCCATGATACCAGGATACAGAATGCAACAGGGTTTGCCAGGCAACATTTATGAACCAACATTCTGTCATATTCTAGTGCCCCTCCCACATGCTTAAAGGAGTATACCCACCGATGAGGTAACCTTACAGCCCCACTGAGTTTCTCACAAAAACAAAGAAGATTTGAGTTCTACACATTTACCAGTCTCTCAAGCTACAACTTGCCTATAGTGACATAAGCATGAAAACAAAAGCATCATTGTGCCATTCAAGTACAATGATGAGTATTTTAAACCTGTTTTCTATGCTTCAGTTTTCTAATTTCTAGAACGGAAACAATACAATTAATCGCCTCTAATGTAATCCTTTTCCCTTCATTGAAAATAAAATTAACTCCTCCGCATCCTCTTACCTTTAGAGGAGCTTGATCCCATGGTTTCTCAGAGTTGTTTAGATTTGCATTAGGCTGATGATTAAAGATTTTGAGCAGTGTCTTCTGTTTCTTTCAGTCATTTTGGATTCCTCAATTGACTGTTCTCTATTAAGTCCTGTACCCTGTTTTCTAATATGGTTATTTAGAGTGAATTATTGCTGGTGGTGTGTCATGTTAACAGCCCGACAGAGTTCATTAGATGAGATTCCCTAATCAGGAGATTATTCTCTTATTCCATTTTTAAAATCGGGGGTCACTGTGTCCTTAATGGGTCAGTTCTGGTGCAACCTCTCAGAAACTAATGATGCGAAACAGTACAGTTTCGAGTAATCATTCGATTGTTAAAAATCTACTATTATGTAATCAGTAATCACTGCATAAGGCAGTGTCCCCCATTCTATGGGCACTGCTTCTGGTACAGATGTCCTGCTCTGTCAATCCCACAACAGCCACATGAGGGATGACACCATCATTACTTACGCAATCAAGTAAGTTAAAAATTGGATAGTCCTCCATACTTAACTTTCAAAAGATGGAACCATACTCCAGTGATTGTCAAGGAAGTAGTACTTAGACGATTAAATAATGCCACGTGATTAACTCCCATGGAGAAATGGCCCGACTCCCGTCAAGAAGAACAACATCTTCATCTATTTAAATAATTAATATATAATGAAAAATGATTGAAAAATAACATGTTGGTGCACACTTAAATCCCCCATGGAGTAGTCAGAATGATCTCTTCCTGGAATAATGATGTTTTTATAAAATTAAGTTGATAATTAATTAGCTGGCGTTTTATATTAACACTGACGAGATGGCACCAAAGTCCTAAAACTATCGCTGATGTAATGACCTACTTACAGAGCTAAATGATGAAGTAATGAGATGATGTTACATCGTCTACTCACAAAATCTGACTCCAAAAGGGACTTAGGGTCCATATCATTACCTGTTTTTCAAATACATTAATTAAATGATGAATTATTATTTAATTTCCTAGTTTAACAGGTAAATAAGTAAGTGTACTATTAGATGATGGTATGTTCTGGCACGATGGACTCCCCTAAGGAGGCTTAAATCTTCACTGGTAACTGAATACATAAGGACAGATTTTCATAATTCAATGAATAAACATTAAACTAGTGGATGTTGTTTTATGTGTGAAACCTAAAGATTGATCAATTCTGAAGAGTCATTGAGTTCTTAATCATACATTTGAACAATAAAATGAATGAATGAAAAGATAATTTCTCATAATTCACCCCTAGAGAGATAACAAAATGATATCAACATTGATTTAAATAAATAAATATTGAAACTACAAGAGACATTTTAACACCAACAAGGGGGCTCCAGACTCCACTCTTCCTGGAGTAGAAAAAGGCAGATTTAAATAATGAAAGCATCAGATTGTTAGATCGTCTGTCACACTTGAGTCACACAAGGTGGCACCACACTTCAGGGTTCACAGATTACATAATGAAACAATTTAATGATTACATCTTTACATATCTAAGTCGTTGAAATTTTTCGTATCATCAATACCTGGGCAGACTTGCCAGATATGAAAACGGATGCTGTCATCACGGATTTTTAATATTCCATCAGTTAATCGTCAGATAATCATACTGTCTTGCCTGATGAATTCTGTTGGCCTGACCTCATCAGAAGCTCCTGAATGTCTGTTGTGGTTTGGCAGGACATTTGATAGTGGGCCCAGTCCTGGCATAGCATTAGTAGCCACAATGTTGATAACACCTGAAAAGATGGCTGCAGCAGGGGCTTCAATAGCATAGATGAGAGAGAGATGTTCTTCTGTCTTGTGAGTCGTCATCCTTATGCTAGGTCTCAGTGATGATATCGACATCCTAGTGCCACTCCTTCTTCTCATGGTAGATCACAACCAATGTGAAGATGTAGAGGAATAACAGGTAGTCAACAGCCAGACCACCGATCCGGCCTTGGTGAAGTCCTTGTACTTCTCAGAGGGCACCGTGCAACCTTCAGGACTCAATCACCCAGCATCCCTAGTACTCTGGAAGATGCATAGATCATTCAGCAAATGCTATGCCCATGTCTACAACTTTCCTAACCTTGTCCCTGACAGATTTTTGCACCCTAACCGTGATCGGTGATGGCAGTGTCTATCGTTTACATAATTTAAAGAATGAAATAAGTCACTAATAGCTAACTGTCACAATAAATAGTGGATGTAGCATTCTACTGGCAGGGAAGCATGGACAGACTCCAGTCATGAAGGATGTCATCATCATCAATTGAGTCAATGAATCATACAATGTGAAGATATTGCACATTATCTCCACAAGTAAGAGCTTTACAGGTCTCTACATGGAATGGGGGATTGTTGTTTACATAACTATACAAATATTTACATTACCTTGGGGATTAACATAGATTGTCAATTTACATTCATTAATTATGTAATTAGATGATCCGTGGTACCAGATTCCAGGTGTCACGGACGATATAATCATTGTTTTATACAATTAAATAATCAAATAATGAGTTCATGTAACATAATCCACTTCTCTAAGGTGGCTCCAAACCAGGCTCATGAACTATGCAGTCATTATTAATTTAAATATTTTAACTACATAATTGATGATAAGATGATCTATAATAATTTCCTCCCACACCGCATCACAACAATCTACTGATCATGGATTATCTAATGTCCTATTTTAATAATCAAATAACAAAATAATCAGAGGATGAAATGCTCTGCCATACTCCACACAATTGACTCTCTGTTGACTCCCACATGATTGTGGGAAACTCCCAGGTTCATCCCTTATTTAATCGCAGAGCACAGTAGTAACATGTTTAAATGCTGAACTGTCATTGTGTATGCAGGGTTTTTCGAAGATATCACATATTTAATGTTGGCCAGCTGCCTCAAAAGTGACGGACTGAAATCTAATAATTGCTAAGTCTACTCTAACAAACGGATTATCACCTTCCTGAAGGAAGTCAACAATGTCAAACTCACCTTTTTGATGAATAATCGTATTCTTATTATCTTTTGCTCCATAGTTTTACTTCTGAGGAGAGTGAGTATTCATAAACAGAAGACTCTGAACTGTTTCTCCACAGACTATGTTCTCTGATGATTAGGTAATCTTGAATTAGGTAACCAGGAAAAGCTGTAGGCACACTTCCAGAGGTGTGGCTCTGACTTGGTTAGGCCGAATCAAATGCTGTCATGAAAAGGTTTAGGAGATAGTTACCTTGGGAGACTGTAATGTCCCATGATAACACTTTCTCGAAGCTGCTCTCTGGTCCTTGGCCCATGATACCAGGATACAGAATGCAACAGGGTTGCCAGGCAACATTTATGAACCAACATTCTGTCATATTCTAGTGCCCCTCCCACATGCTTAAAGGAGTATACCCACCGATGAGGTAACCTTACAGCCCCACTGAGTTTCTCACAAAAACAAAGAAGATTTGAGTTCTACACATTTACCAGTCTCTCAAGCTACAACTTGCCTATAGTGACATAAGCATGAAAACAAAAGCATCATTGTGCCATTCAAGTACAATGATGAGTATTTTAAACCTGTTTTCTATGCTTCAGTTTTCTAATTTCTAGAACGGAAACAATACAATTAATCGCCTCTAATGTAATCCTTTTCCCTTCATTGAAAATAAAATTAACTCCTCCGCATCCTCTTACCTTTAGAGGAGCTTGATCCCATGGTTTCTCAGAGTTGTTTAGATTTGCATTAGGCTGATGATTAAAGATTTTGAGCAGTGTCTTCTGTTTCTTTCAGTCATTTTGGATTCCTCAATTGACTGTTCTCTATTAAGTCCTGTACCCTGTTTTCTAATATGGTTATTTAGAGTGAATTATTGCTGGTGGTGTGTCATGTTAACAGCCCGACAGAGTTCATTAGATGAGATTCCCTAATCAGGAGATTATTCTCTTATTCCATTTTTAAAATCGGGGGTCACTGTGTCCTTAATGGGTCAGTTCTGGTGCAACCTCTCAGAAACTAATGATGCGAAACAGTACAGTTTCGAGTAATCATTCGATTGTTAAAAATCTACTATTATGTAATCAGTAATCACTGCATAAGGCAGTGTCCCCCATTCTATGGGCACTGCTTCTGGTACAGATGTCCTGCTCTGTCAATCCCACAACAGCCACATGAGGGATGACACCATCATTACTTACGCAATCAAGTAAGTTAAAAATTGGATAGTCCTCCATACTTAACTTTCAAAAGATGGAACCATACTCCAGTGATTGTCAAGGAAGTAGTACTTAGACGATTAAATAATGCCACGTGATTAACTCCCATGGAGAAATGGCCCGACTCCCGTCAAGAAGAACAACATCTTCATCTATTTAAATAATTAATATATAATGAAAAATGATTGAAAAATAACATGTTGGTGCACACTTAAATCCCCCATGGAGTAGTCAGAATGATCTCTTCCTGGAATAATGATGTTTTTATAAAATTAAGTTGATAATTAATTAGCTGGCGTTTTATATTAACACTGACGAGATGGCACCAAAGTCCTAAAACTATCGCTGATGTAATGACCTACTTACAGAGCTAAATGATGAAGTAATGAGATGATGTTACATCGTCTACTCACAAAATCTGACTCCAAAAGGGACTTAGGGTCCATATCATTACCTGTTTTTCAAATACATTAATTAAATGATGAATTATTATTTAATTTCCTAGTTTAACAGGTAAATAAGTAAGTGTACTATTAGATGATGGTATGTTCTGGCACGATGGACTCCCCTAAGGAGGCTTAAATCTTCACTGGTAACTGAATACATAAGGACAGATTTTCATAATTCAATGAATAAACATTAAACTAGTGGATGTTGTTTTATGTGTGAAACCTAAAGATTGATCAATTCTGAAGAGTCATTGAGTTCTTAATCATACATTTGAACAATAAAATGAATGAATGAAAAGATAATTTCTCATAATTCACCCCTAGAGAGATAACAAAATGATATCAACATTGATTTAAATAAATAAATATTGAAACTACAAGAGACATTTTAACACCAACAAGGGGGCTCCAGACTCCACTCTTCCTGGAGTAGAAAAAGGCAGATTTAAATAATGAAAGCATCAGATTGTTAGATCGTCTGTCACACTTGAGTCACACAAGGTGGCACCACACTTCAGGGTTCACAGATTACATAATGAAACAATTTAATGATTACATCTTTACATATCTAAGTCGTTGAAATTTTTCGTATCATCAATACCTGGGCAGACTTGCCAGATATGAAAACGGATGCTGTCATCACGGATTTTTAATATTCCATCAGTTAATCGTCAGATAATCATACTGTCTTGCCTGATGAATTCTGTTGGCCTGACCTCCTCACCGGCTCCTGAATCTCTGTTGTGGTTTGGCAGGACATTTGGTAGATGGCCCAGTCCTGGCATAGCATTAGTAGCCACAATGTTGATAACACCTGAAAAGGTGGCTGCAGCAGGGGCTTCAACATCTTAGATGAGAGAGAGATGTTCTTCTGTCTTGTGAGTCGTCATCCTTATGCTAGGTCTCAGTGATGATATCGACCTGCCTAGTGCCACTCCTTCTTCTCGATGGTAGATCACAACCAATGTGAAGATGTGGAGGAAGAACAGGTAGTCAACAGCCAGACCACCGTTCCGGCCTTGGTGAAGTCCTTGTACTTCTCAGGGGGCACCGTGCAACCTTCAGGACTCAATCCCCCAGCATCCCTAGTACTCTGGAAGATGCATAGATCATTCAGCAAATGCTCTGCCCATGTCTACAACTTTCCTAACCTTGTCCCTGACAGATTTTTGCACCCTAACCGTGATCGGTGATGGCAGTGTCTATCGTTTACATAATTTAAAGAATTAAATAAGTCACTAATAGCTAACTGTCCCAATAAATAGTGGATGTAGCATTCTACTGGCAGGGAGGCATGGACAGACTCCAGTCATGAAGGATGTCATCATCATCTTGAGTCAATGAATCATACAATGTGAAGATATTGCACATTATCTCCACAAGAGAGAGCTTTACAGGTCTCTTCATGGAATGGGGGATTGTTGTTTACATAACTATACAAATATTTACATTACCTTGGGGATTAACATAGATTGTCAATTTACATTCATTAATTATGTAATTAGATGATCTGTGGTACCAGATTCCAGGTGTCACGGACGATATAATCATTGTTTTATCCAATTAAATAATCAAATAATGAGTTCATGTAACATAATCCACTTCCCTAAGGTGGCTCCAAACCAGGCTCATGAACTATGCAGTCGTGATTAATTTAAATATTTTAACTACATAATTGATGTTAAGATGGTCTATAATAATTTCCTCCCACATCGCATCACAACAATCTACTGATCATGGATTATCTAATGTCCTATTTTAATAATCAAATAACAAAATAATCAGAGGATGAAATGCTCTGCCATACTCCACACAATTGCCTCTCTGTTGACTCCCACATGATTGTGGGAAACTCCCAGGTTCATCCCTTATTTAATCGCAGAGCACAGTAGTAACATGTTTAAATGCTGAACTGTCATTGTGTATGCAGGGTTTTTCGAAGATATCACATATTTAATGTTGGCCAGCTGCCTCAAAAGTGATGGACTGAAATCCAATAATTGCTAAGTCTACTCTAACAAACGGATTATCACCTTCCTGAAGGGAAGTCAACAATGTCAAACTCACCTTTTTGATGAATAATCGTATTCTTATTATCTTTTGCTCCATAGTTTTACTTCTGAGGAGAGAGAGTATTCATAAACAGAAGACTCTGAACTGTTTCTCCACAGACTATGTTCTCTGATGATTAGGTAATCTTGAATTAGGTAACCAGGAAAAGCTGTAGGCACACTTCCAGAGGTGTGGCTCTGACTTGGTTAGGCGAATCAAATGCTGTCATGAAAAGGTTTAGGAGATAGTTACCTTGGGAGACTGTAATGTCCCATGATAATTCTTTCTCGAAGCTGCTCTCTGGTCCTTGGCCCATGCTACCCAGGATACAGAATGCAACAGGGTTGCCAGGTAACATTTATGAACCAACATTCTGTCATATTCTAGTGCCCCTCCCACATGCTTAAAGGAGCATACCCACCGATGAAGTAACCTTACCGCCCCACTGAGTTTCTCACAAAAACAAAGCAGGGTTTTTGAGTTTTACATATTTACCAGTCTCTCAAGCTACAACTTCCCTATAGTGACATAAGCATGAAATCAAAAGCATCATTGTGCCATTCAAGTACAATGATGAGTATTTTAAACCTGTTTTCTATGCTTCAGTTTTCTAATTTCTAGAACGGAAACAATACAATTAATCGCCTCAACTATAATCCTTTTCCCTTCATTGAAAATAAAATTAACTCCTCTGCATCCTCTTACCTTTAGAGGAGCTTGATCCCATGGTTTCTCAGAGTTGTTTAGATTTGCATTAGGCTGATGATTAAAGATTTTGAGCAGTGTCTTCTGTTTCTTTCAGTCATTTTGGATTCCTCAATTGACTGTTCTCTATTAAGTCCTGTTCCCTGTTTTCTAATATGGTTATTTAGAGTGAATTATTGCTGGTGGTGTGTCATGTTATCAGCCCGACAGAGTTCATTAGATGAGATTCCCTGATCAGGAGATTATTCTCTTATTCCATTTTTAAAATCGGTGGTCACTGTGTCCTTAATGGGTCAGTTCTGGTGCAACCTCTCAGAAACTGATGATGCGAACAGTACAGTTTCGTGTAATCATTCGATTGTTAAAAATCTACTATTACGTAATCAGTAATCACTGCATAAGGCAGTGTCCCCCATTCTCTGCGCACTGCTTCAGGTACCGATGTCCTGCTCTGTCAATCCCACAACAGCCACATGAGGGATGACACCATCATTACTTACGCAATCAAGTAAGTTAAAAATTGGATAGTCCTCCATACTTAACTTTCAAAAGATGGAACCATACTCCAGTGATTGTCAAGGAAGTAGTACTTAGACGATTAAATAATGCCACGTGATTAACTCCCATGGAGGAATGGCCCGACTCCCGTCAAGAAGAAACAACATCTTCATCGATTTAAATAATTAATATATAATGAAAAATGATTGAAAAATAACATGTTGGTGCACACTTAAATCCCCCATGGAGTAGTCAGAATGATCTCTTCCTGGAATAATGATGTTTTTATTAAAATTAAGTTGATAATAAATTAGTGGGCCTTTTTATATTAACACTGACGAGATGGCACCAAAGTCCTAAACCTATCGCCGATGTAAAGACCTATTTACACAGCTAAATGATGAAGTAATGAGATGATATTACATCGTCTACTCACAAAATCTGACTCCAAAAGGGACTTATGGTCCACATCATTACCTGTTTTTCAAATACATTAATTAAATGATGAATTATTATTTAATTTCCTAGTTTATCAGGTAAATAAGCAAGTGTACTATTAGATGACGGTATGTTCTGGTACAATGGACTCCCCTAGGAGGCTTAAATCTCCACTGGTCACTGAATACATAATGACAGATTTTCATAATTCAATGAATAAACATTAAACTAGTGGATGTTGTTTTATGCGTGAAGCCTAAATGATTGCTCAATACTGAATAGTCATTGTGTTCTTAATCTTAGATTTGAACAATAAAAATGAATGAAGAGAAAGTTTCTCATAATTCACCCCTAGAGAGATAACAAAATGATATCAACATTGATTTAAATAAGGAAAGGAAGATAGAAAGAAGAATCACAAGAGACATTTTAACACCAACATGGTGGCTCCAGACTCCACTCTTCCTGGAGTAGAAAAAGACCAATTTGAAGAATGAAAGCATCAGATATTTAGATCGTCTGTCACACTTGAGTCACACAAGGTGGCACCAACACTTCAGGGATCACAGATTATATAATGAAACAATTTAATGAATTACATCTTTAAATATCTAAGCCGTTAACCTTTTTCGTATCATCAATTCCTGGGCAGACTTGCCAGGTATGAAACTGTATGCTGTAATCACACATTTTTAATATTCCATCAGTTAATCGTCAGATAATCATACTTTCTTGCCTGATGAATTCTGTTGGCCTGACCTCATCACAAGCGCCTGAATCTCTGTTGTGGTTCGGCAGGACCTTTGGTAATGGGCCCAGTCCTGGCATAGCAGTAGTAGCCACAATGTTGATATCAGCTGAAAAGGTGGCTGCAGCAGGGGCATCACCAGCATAGCTGAGAGAGTGATGTTCTTCCGTGTTCCTGAGTCGTCATCCTTTTGCCAGGTCTCGGTGATGGTGCCGACCTCCTAGTGCCACTCCTTCTTCTCATGGTAGACCACAACCGATGTGAAGATGTGGAGGAAGAGAGTAGTCAACACCCAGACCACCGTGCCGGCCTTGGTGAAGTCCTTGTTCTTCTCCAGAGGGCACCGTGCAATCTTCAGGACTCTATCCCCCAGCATCCCTCGTACTCTGGAAGATGCATAGATCATTCAGAACATGCTCTGCCCATGTCTACAACTTTCCTAACTTTGTCCCTGACAGATTTTTGCACCCTAAAAGTAATCGGTGTTGGCATTGTCTGTCGTTTACATAATTTAAAGAATTAAATAATTCACTAATAGCTAACTGTCGCAATAAGTAGGGGATGAATCATTCTACTGGCATTTTACTGGCAGGGAAGCATGGCCAGACTCCAGTCATGAAGGATGTCATCATCATCAATAGAGTCAATGAATCATAAAATGTGTAGATTTTGCACATTATCTCCACAAGAGGGAGGGGGTTTACAGGTCTCTTCATGGAATGGAGGATTGTTGTCTACATGATTATACAAATGTTTACATTATCTTGGGGATTAACACAGATTGTCAATTTAAATTCATTAATTATGTAATTAGATGATCTTTGGCACCAGATCAGGTGTCATGGACGATTTAATCATTGTTTTATCTAATTACATAATCAAATAATGAGTTCATGTAACATAATCCACTTTCCTAGGTGGCTCCAAACCAGGCTCATGAATGATGCTGTCGTGATTAATTTAAATATTTTAACTACACAATTGATATTAAGATGGTCTATAATAATTGCCTCCCACATCGCGTCACCGCAATCCACTGATCATGGATTATCTAGTGTCCTATTTTAATAATCAAATAACAACATAATGAGAGGATGAAATGGTCTGCCCTGTCTCCACACAATTGCCTCTCCGTTGACTCCCACATGATTGTGGGAAACTCCCAGGTTCATCTCTTATTTAATCGCAGAGCAGAGTAGGAACATGTTTAAATGCTGAACTGTCATTGTATATGCAGGTTTTTAGAAGATATCACATATTTAATGTTGGCGGCTGCCTCAAAAGAGATGGACTGAAATCCAATAATCACTAAGTCCACTCTAACAAACGGATTATCACAATCCTGAAGGAAGTCAACAATGGCAAACTCACCTTTTGATGAATAAATGTGAGTCTTATTATCTTTGTGTCCATAATATTACTTGTTAGGAGAGAGAATTCATAAACAGAAGACTTTGAACTGTTTGTCCACAGACGATGTTCTCTCATGATTGGTAATCTTGAATTTGGCAACCAGTAAAAGCTGTGGGCAAACTTCCAGAGGTTTGGCTGTGACTTGGTTAGGCGAATCAAATGCTGTCATTGAAAGTTTTTGGAGATAGTTATCTTGGGAGACTGTAATGTCCCATGACAATTCTTTCCTTGAAGCTGCTCCTCTGGTCCTTGGCCCATGCTACCAGGATACAGAATGCAAAGCAGGGTTGCCAGGCAACATTTATGAACCAACATTCTGTCACATTCTAGTGCCCCTCCCACATGCTAAAGGAGCATACCTACCGATGAACTAACCTAACCCCCCCACTGAGTTTCTCACAAACACAAAGCAGGGCTCTTTCTTTTTAGTTTTACATATATACATCTCTCAAGCTACAAAATCCCTATAGTGACATAGGCATGGCAATGAAAGCATCATTATGCCATTCAAGTACAATGATGAGTATTTTGAACCTGTTTTATGCTGCAATTTTCTAATTTCTGGAAAAGAAACAATAAAATTAATTGCCTCAACCATAATCCTTTTCCCTTTCTTGAAAATAAAATAATTTCCTCTTCATCCTCTTACCTTTAGAGGAGCTTGATCCCATGGTTTCTCAGAGTTGTGTGATTTGCATTAGGCTGATGATTAAGGATTTTGAGCAGTGTCTTCTGTTTCTTTCAGTCATTTTGGATTCCTCAATTGACTTTTCTCTATTAAGTCCTGATCCTGCTTTCTAATATGGTTATTTAGAGTGTTTTAATTGTTGGTGGTGTGTCATGTTATCAGCCCGACAGAGTTCATTAGATGAGATTCCCTGATCAGGAGATTATTCAGTTATTCCATTTTTAAAATCGGTGGTCACTGTGTCCTTAATGGGTCAGTTCTGGTGCAACCTCTCAGAAACTGATGATGCGAACAGTACAGTTTCGTGAATCATTCGATTGTTAAAAATCTACTATTACCTAATCAGTAATCACTGCATAAGGCAGTGTCCCCCATTCTCTGGGCACTGCTTCTGGTACCGTTCTCCTGCTCTGTCAATCCCCCAACAGCCACATGAGGGATGACACCATCATTACTTACGCAATAATCGTTAATAAGTGGATAGTCCTCCATACTTAACTTTCAAAAGATGGAACCATACTCCAGTGATTGTCAAGGAAGTAGTACTTAGACGATTAAATAATGCCATGTGATTAACTCCCATGGAGGAATGGCCCGACTCCCGTGAAGAAGAACAACATCTTCATCGATTTAAATAATTAATATATAATGAAAAATGATTGAAAAATGACATGGTGGTGCACACTTAAATCCCATGGAGTAGTCAGAATGATCTCTTCCTGGAATAATGATGTTTTAAAAAATTAAATTGATAATAAATTAGTGGGCCTTTTATAGTAACACTGACGAGATGGCACCAAAGTCCTAAACCTATCGCCGATGTAAAGATCTATTTACACAGCTAAATGATGAAGTAATGAGATGATATTACATCATCAACTCCCACAATCTGACTCCAAAAGGGACTTATGGTCCACAACATTACCTGTATTGTAAATATGTCAATGAAATGATGAATTATTACCTAATTTCCTAGTTTATCAGTTAAAGAAGCAAGTGTAGTATGAGATGACATGATCGTCTGGTACAATGGTCTTGCCTAAGGAGGCTCAAAACACCAGTGATCACTGAATACATAATGACAGATTTTCATAATTAAATGAATAAACATTAAACAAGTGGATGGTGTAATATGTGTGAGCCTAAATGGGTTACTCAATACTGAAGAGACATTGTGTTCAAATCTTAGATTTGAACAAAAAAATGAATAGAGAGATTTCTCATAATTTCACCCTAAGAGAGATAACAAAATAATATCAACATTGATTTAAATGGGGAAGGAGAAGAAAGAAAGAAGTCACAAGATACAATTTAACACTAACATGGTGGATCAAGACACCACTCTTCCTGGAGTAGAAAAAGACCAATTTGAAGAATGAAATAATCAGTTAGTTAGATAGTCTGTCACACTTCCCAGTCACACAGGTGGCATAAAACTTCCAGGGATCTGATTATATAATGAAAAATTTATCAGGCTGCATCTTTAAATATGTAAGCCGTTAACCTTTTTTTGCTTATCAATTCCTAAGGCAGGGCTCCGCAGGTATGAAACTTCTGCTGCTGTATTCACACAATTTAAAATGCCATCAGTTAATCATCAGATAATCATACTGTCTTGCCTGATGAATTCTGTTGGCCTGACCTCATCACAAGCGCTTTGAATGTCTGTTGAGGTTCGGCAGGACCCATTGATAGTGGGCCCAGTCCTGCTATAACATGGTAGTAGCCACAATGTTGATAACAGCTGAAAAGTTGGCTGCAGCACGGTCTATCATAACCTTCGCTGAGAGAGTATGTTCTTCTGTCTTCTGGTCGTCATCCTTTTGCCAGGTCTCGATGATGGGTGCAAACTACTCCTAGTCTCCCTCCTTCTTCTCAGTGGTAGATCACAACCCGATGTGAAGATGTGGAGGAAGAGCAGGTAGTCCAACACCCAGGCCAC